>NC_060182.1:98238326-98538326 GCF_021184085.1 Oncorhynchus gorbuscha | reverse complement strand
ATAGAGCCTTATGGGCCCTGGTATAGAGCCTTATGGGCCCTGGTATAACGTCTTATGGGCCCTGGTGTAGAGCCTTATGGGCCCTGATATAGAGCCTTATGGGCCCTAGTATAAAGCCTTATGGGCCCTGGTATAAAGCCGTATGGGCCCTAATATAGAGCATTATGGGCCTTGGTATAAAGCCTTATGGGCCTTGGTATAGAGCCTTATGGGCCCTGGTATAGAGCCTTATGGGCCCTGGTATAACGTCTTATGGGCCCTGGTGTAGAGCCTTATGGGCCCTGATATAGAGCCTTATGGGCCCTAGTATAAAGCCTTATGGGCCCTGGTATAAAGCCGTATGGGCCCTAATATAGAGCCTTATGGGCCCCGATATAGAGCCTTATGGGCCCCGATATAGAGCCTTATGTGCCCCGGTATAGAGCCTTATGGACCCTGGTATAGAGCAGTGCACTCTAAAAGGAATATGGTACCATTTTAGACATAAATAACCTTTTGCCTGACGGTAGACTGTTATCCTATCTGAACAAGACGACAGGATAAACCCATCCAGCACCGAGGCGATCGGAGTGACATGGCCCACGGAGGGAGCAGCCGAGGCCCTATCGGCCCTATCGGCCCTTCCCTCCTCCCTGCCGCCTCTCGGACTGGGACCCGTCTACGCCCTGGAACACTTGTCCTGAGCAGCCGAGCAGCTGGCTGCATAACGCGCCATGTTTTTCTTTCGGGGCTTAATGTCGGTGTTGGTTTACCAGCCCGGGGATGTGGGATCCTTTGTGCCGTTTAACAGAGGACTTAGTCTTCTGGGTTCGATTTATATTTTAATTATCCGCTAAACTGTGGTTGGGGGGGCCATGTGGAAACGCGCACGGCGGGATGACCTCCAGATCTGTCAGTCACTGGGGGTAAAGAGGTAGAATCTGTCAGTCACTGGGGTAAAGAGGTAGAATCTGTCAGTCACTGGGGTAAAGAGGTAGAATCTGTCAGTAACTGGGGGTAAAGAGGTAGAATCTGTCAGTAACTGGGGGTAAAGAGGTAGAATCTGTCAGTCACTGGGGGTAAAGAGGTAGAATCTGTCAGTCACTGAGGGTAAAGAGGTAGAATCTGTCAGTCACTGGGGTAAAGAGGTAGAATCTGTCAGTCACTGGGGTAAAGAGGTAGAATCTGTCAGTAACTGGGGGTAAAGAGGTAGAATCTGTCAGTCACTGGGATAAAGAGGTAGAATCTGTCAGTCACTGGGGTAAAGAGGTAGAATCTGTCAGTCACTGGGGTAAAGAGGTAGAATCTGTCAGTCACTGGGGGTAAAGAGGTAGAATCTGTCAGTCACTGGAGGTAAAGAGGTAGAATCTGTCAGTCACTGGGGGTAAAGAGGTAGAATCTGTCAGTCACTGGGGTAAAGAGGTAGAATCTGTCAGTCACTGGGGTAAAGAGGTAGAATCTGTCAGTCACTGGGGGTAAAGAGGTAGAATCTGTCAGTCACTGGGGGTAAAGAGGTAGAATCTGTCAGTCACTGGGGGTAAAGAGGTAGAATCTGGAGAGAAACACTCCTGTAAATTTCTAGGGTGTCTCTCCAGGAACTGGGTTGGAGTTAAAACCTACAGGAGGGTTTCTCTCCAGGAACAGGGTTGGAGATAAAACCTACAGGAGGGTATTTCTCCAGGAACAGGGTTGGAGATAAAACCTACAGGAGGGTTTCTCTCCAGGAACAGGGTTGGAGTTAAAACCTACAGGAGGGTTTCTCTCCAGGAACAGGGTTGGAGTTAAAAACCCACAGGAGGGTATCTCTCCAGGAACAGGGTTTGGAGAACCCTGCTCTAGACTCTAGTCATACTGTTTTTATTTTCTACCATGTTCTGCTTCAGGACATATGCTCTGTGTTCATTCCCTTTCTGATTTAACAACCTGCCAATATTCAATCTCTCGGCGATGTGATACTAGTTTGTATCTGACGCCATCTGATGGCCAGCGTGTATCAACCTCGATCAGATGTCAATCATGTTCATCAGGGGCCCTTCATCCCCTTTCAGAATTGAACACGTAAAAAAAGTAGAATTAACTTTCCTGGACAAAAAAAAATGTCCTCCTTTGATTTCAAACTGAGCATGTTTCTGTGTTCTCTCTCTTTCTGTCACGTTGTCTCTGTCTGTCTGTCTCGTTGTGTTTCTGTGTTCTCTCTCTTTCTGTCACGTTGTCTCTGTCTGTCTGTCTCGTTGTGTCTGTCTGTCTGTCTGTCTCGTTGTGTCTGTCTGTCTGTCTGTCTCGTTGTGTCTGTCTGTCTCTCTGTCTGTCTCGTTGTGTCTGTCTGTCTGTCTGTGTCTGTCTGTCTGTGTCTGTCTGTCTGTCTCGTTGTGTCTGTCTGTCTGTCTGTCTGTCTCGTTGTGTCTGTCTGTCTGTCTGTTGTGTCTGTCTGTCTGTCTGTCTCGTTGTGTCTGTCTGTCTGTCTGTCTGTCTGTCTGTCTGTCTCGTTGTGTCTGTCTGTCTGTCTCGTTGTGTCTGTCTGTCTGTCTCGTTGTGTCTGTCTGTCTGTCTCGTTGTGTCTGTCTGTCTGTCTCGTTGTGTCTGTCTGTCTGTCTCGTTGTGTCTGTCTCGTTGTCTGTCTGTCTGTCTGTCTCTGTGTCTGTCTGTTGTGTCTGTCTGTCTGTCTGTGTCTGTCTGTCTGTCTGTTGTCTGTCTGTCTGTCTGTGTCTGTGTCTGTCTGTCTGTCTCGTTGTGTCTGTCTGTCTGTCTGTCTGTTCTGTCTGTCTGTCTGTCTCGTCTGTGTTGTGTCTGTCTGTCTGTCTCGTTGTCTGTCTGTCTGTCTCGTTGTCTGTCTGTCTGTCTCGTTGTGTCTGTCTGTCTGTCTGTCGTTGTGTCTGTCTGTCTGTCTGTCTGTGTCTGTCTCTGTCTGTCTGTCTGTCTGTCTGTCTGTCTCTCGTTGTGTCTGTCTGTCTGTCTGTTGTGTCTGTCTGTCTGTCTCGTTGTGTCTGTCTGTCTGTCTGTCTGTCTCGTTGTTCTGTCTGTCTGTCTGTCTGTCTGTTGTGTCTGTCTGTCTGTCTCGTTGTGTCTGTCTGTCTGTCTGTCTGTCTGTCTGTCTCGTTGTGTCTGTCTGTCTGTCTGTCTGTCTGTCTGTCTCGTTGTGTCTGTCTGTCTGTCTCGTTCTGTCTGTCTGTCTGTCTGTCTCTGTCTGTCTGTCTGTCTGTCTGTCTGTCTGTCTGTCTTCTGTCTGTCTGTCTCGTGTCTGTCTGTCTGTCTGTCTGTCTCTGTTGTGTCTGTGTCTGTCTGTCTCGTCTGTCTGTGTCTGTCTGTCTGTCTCGTTGTGTCTGTCTGTCTGTCTCGTTGTGTCTGTCTGTCTGTCTCGTTGTGTCTGTCTGTCTGTCTGTCTCGTTCTGTCTGTCTGTCTCGTTCTGTCTGTCTGTCTCGTTCTGTCTGTCTGTCTGTCTGTCTGTCTGTCTGTCTGTTGTGTCTGTCTGTCTGTCTGTCTCGTTGTGTCTGTCTGTCTGTCTGTCTGTTGTGTCTGTCTGTCTGTCTCGTTGTGTCCGTCTGTCTGTCTCTCGTTGTGTCTGTCTGTCTGTCTCGTTGTGTCTTGTCTGTCTGTCTCGTTGTGTCTCTGTCTGTCTGTCTCGTTGTGTCCGTCTGTCTGTCTCTGTCTGTCTGTCTGTCTGTCTGTCTGTCTCGTTGTCCTGTCTGTCTGTCTGTCTCGTTGTGTCCGTCTGTCTGTCTCGTTGTGTCCGTCTGTCTGTCTCGTTGTGTCCGTCTGTCTGTCTCGTTGTGTCCGTCTGTCTGTCTCGTTGTGTCCGTCTGTCTGTCTCGTTGTGTCCGTCTGTCTGTCTCGTTGTGTCCGTCTGTCTGTCTCGTGTCTGTCTGTCTGTCTGTCTGTCTGTCTGTCTGTCTGTCTGTCTGTCTGTCTGTCTGTCTCGTTGTGTCTGTCTCGTTGTGTCTGTCTGTCTGTCTGTCTCGTTGTGTCTGTCTGTCTGTCTGTCTCGTTGTGTCTGTCTGTCTGTCTCGTTGTGTCTGTCTGTCTGTCTCGTTCTGTCTGTCTGTCTGTCTCGTTCTGTCTGTCTGTCTGTCTCGTTCTGTCTGTCTGTCTGTCTGTCTGTCTCGTTCTGTCTGTCTGTCTCGTTCTGTCTGTCTGTCTGTCTGTCTGTCTGTCTGTCTGTCTGTCTCGTTGTGTCCGTCTGTCTGTCTCGTTGTGTCCGTCTGTCTGTCTCGTTGTGTCCGTCTGTCTGTCTCGTTGTGTCCGTCTGTCTGTCTCGTTGTGTCCGTCTGTCTGTCTCGTTGTGTCCGTCTGTCTGTCTCGTTGTGTCTGTCTGTCTGTCTCGTTGTGTCTGTCTGTCTGTCTCGTTGTGTCTGTCTGTCTGTCTCGTTGTGTCTGTCTGTCTGTCTCGTTGTGTCTGTCTGTCTGTCTCGTTCTGTCTGTCTGTCTGTCTGTCTCGTTGTGTCTGTCTGTCTGTCTGTCTGTCTCGTTGTGTCTGTCTGTCTGTCTGTCTGTCTCGTTGTGTCTGTCTGTCTGTCTCGTTGTGTCTGTCTGTCTGTCTCGTTGTGTCTGTCTGTCTGTCTGTCTCGTTGTGTCTGTCTGTCTGTCTGTCTGTCTGTCTGTCTGTCTGTCTCGTTGTGTCTGTCTGTCTGTCTCGTTGTGTCTGTCTGTCTGTCTCGTTGTGTCTGTCTGTCTGTCTCGTTGTGTCTGTCTGTCTGTCTGTCTGTCTGTCTGTCTGTCTGTCTGTCTCGTTGTGTCTGTCTGTCTGTCTCGTTGTGTCTGTCTGTCTCGTTGTGTCTGTCTGTCTGTCTCGTTGTGTCTGTCTGTCTGTCTCGTTGTGTCTGTCTGTCTGTCTCGTTGTGTCTGTCTGTCTGTCTGTCTCGTTGTGTCTGTCTGTCTGTCTCGTTGTGTCTGTCTGTCTGTCTCGTTGTGTCTGTCTGTCTGTCTCGTTGTGTCTGTCTGTCTGTCTCGTTGTGTCCGTCTGTCTGTCTGTCTGTCTGTGTCTGTCTGTCTGTCTCGTTGTGTCCGTCTGTCTGTCTCGTTGTGTCTGTCTGTCTGTCTCGTTGTGTCTGTCTGTCTGTCTCGTTGTGTCTGTCTGTCTGTCTCGTTGTGTCTGTCTGTCTGTCTCGTTGTGTCCGTCTGTCTGTCTCGTTGTGTCTGTCTGTCTGTCTCGTTGTGTCTGTCTGTCTGTCTCGTTGTGTCTGTCTGTCTGTCTCGTTCTGTCTGTCTGTCTCGTTGTGTCTGTCTGTCTGTCTGTCTCGTTGTGTCTGTCTGTCTGTCTGTCTCGTTGTGTCTGTCTGTCTGTCTGGTTGTGTCTGTCTCGTTGTGTCTGTCTGGTTGTGTCTGTCTCGTTGTGTCTGTCTGTCTGTCTCGTTGTGTCTGTCTGTCTCGTTGTGTCTGTCTGTCTGTCTCGTTGTGTCTGTCTGTCTGTCTCGTTGTGTCTGTCTGTCTCGTTGTGTCTGTCTGTCTCGTTGTGTCTGTCTGTCTCGTTGTGTCTGTCTGTCTCGTTGTGTCTGTCTGTCTCGTTGTGTCTGTCTGTCTGTCTGTCTCGTTGTGTCTGTCTGTCTGTCTCTCGTTGTGTCTGTCTGTCTGTCGTTCTGTGTCTGTCTCGTCTGTCTCTGTCTGTGTCTGTCTGTCTGTCTGTCTGTCTGTCTCGTTGTGTCTGTCTGTCTGTCTGTCTGTCTGTCTGTCTCGTTGTGTCTCTGTCTGTCTGTCTGGTTGTGTCTGTCTGTCTCGTGTCTGTCTGGTTGTGTCTGTCTCTGTTGTGTCTGTCTGTCTGTCTGTCTGTCTGTCTGTCTCGTCTGTCTGTCTCGTTGTGTCTGTCTGTCTGTCTCGTTGTGTGTGTCTGTCTGTCTCGTTGTGTGTGTCTGTCTGTCTCGTTGTGTCTGTCTGTCTCGTTGTGTCTGTCTGTCTCGTTGTGTCTGTCTGTCTCGTTGTGTCTGTCTGTCTCGTTCTGTCTGTCTGTCTCGTTGTGTCTGTCTGTCTGTCTGTCTCGTTGTGTCTGTCTGTCTGTCTGTCTCGTTGTGTCTGTCTGTCTGTCTGGTTGTGTCTGTCTCGTTGTGTCTGTCTGGTTGTGTCTGTCTCGTTGTGTCTGTCTGTCTGTCTCGTTGTGTCTGTCTGTCTCGTTGTGTGTGTCTGTCTGTCTCGTTGTGTGTGTCTGTCTGTCTCGTTGTGTCTGTCTGTCTCGTTGTGTCTGTCTGTCTCGTTGTGTCTGTCTGTCTCGTTGTGTCTGTCTGTCTCGTTGTGTCTGTCTGTCTCGTTGTGTCTGTCTGTCTGTCTGTCTCGTTGTGTCTGTCTGTCTGTCTCGTTCTGTCTGTCTCGTTCTGTCTGTCTGTCTGTCTCGTTGTGTCTGTCTGTCTGTCTGTCTCGTTGTGTCTGTCTGTCTGTCTGTCTCGTTGTGTCTGTCTGTCTGTCTGGTTGTGTCTGTCTCGTTGTGTCTGTCTGGTTGTGTCTGTCTCGTTCTGTCTGTCTGTCTCGTTGTGTCTGTCTGTCTCGTTGTGTGTGTCTGTCTGTCTCGTTGTGTGTGTCTGTCTGTCTCGTTGTGTCTGTCTGTCTCGTTGTGTCTGTCTGTCTCGTTGTGTCTGTCTGTCTCGTTGTGTCTGTCTGTCTCGTTGTGTGTCTGTCTGTCTGTCTCGTTGTGTCTGTCTGTCTGTCTCGTTCTGTCTGTCTGTCTCGTTCTGTCTGTCTGTCTGTCTCGTTGTGTCTGTCTGTCTGTCTGTCTCTGTCTGTCTGTGTCTGTCTGTCTGTCTGTCTCGTTGTGTCTGTCTGTCTGTCTGGTTGTCTGTCTGTCTCTCGTTGTTCTGTCTGTGTCTGTCTGTGTCTGTCTCTGTCTCGTTGTCTGTCTGTCTGTCTGTCTGTTGTGTCTGTCTGTCTGTCTCTGTTGTGTGTGTCTGTCTGTCTCGTTGTGTGTGTCTGTCTGTCTCGTTGTGTCTGTCTGTCTCGTTGTGTCTGTCTGTCTCGTTGTGTCTGTCTGTCTCGTTGTGTGTGTCTGTCTGTCTGTCTGTCTGTCTGTCTGTCTGTCTGTCTGTCTGTCTGTCTGTCTGTCTGTCTGTCTGTGCCTCTCTGTCTGTCTGTGCCTCTCTGTCTGTCTGAGGAGACATGGAGAGAGGGAGGTGAGAGGAGAGAGGGAGGTTCATGTCTGTCATGGAGACAGGGAGGATAGAGGAGACATGGAGAGAGGGAGGTTAGAGACATGGAGAGAGGGAGGCTAGTGGAGAGGAGGGGTGTCCTTGTTCCTTTAATCCAGTGTTTGTTCTACTCTGATAGTTCATCTCCAGGCGTCAGTTCAGCTGCGGCCCCCCGTGGAGAGGCTAATCTGGCCCCTGCGGGATCCCCTGAATTAAGACATCCAGTCACCACGGTGACCCACTCCTCAGCGCCTCAGACATATGCCCCATTGTCCAGGGAGGAGCTTTCTTACCAGAGAGGCTGAGTTACACAGAGACAGACCTGCCTCTTACACTAACCTCTGACTACCACAAGATGTTCTCAGACTGAGGTGTTTTACTTGATTTCATTATCTCTGCTTTCATAGACAGACAATAATGAGATTGAACCATCCCAATGGACCCACTGGGAGACAGAGACAGAGAGGTGGGGAGGGAGGAAGAACAGACAGGATGGATCTTAATTGACCCTATCAATGGCAATCCCAGACCTGAGTCTGGTCACAGTTAGTAGTTATCTGAGTTAGAGACCTCTCTAACGCCCAGGATATTCAAACTCCCATTCACCATCTCTATTCAAACTCCCATTCACCATCTCTATTCAAACTCCCATTCACCATCTCTATTCAAACTCCCATTCACCATCTCTATAAGAGTTATAATGTCAAAATAAGTTTCTTACTCACAAAACACAGAGTTTCGCTGGGCAACTATCATAATAAACTCCCATTCACCATCTCTATTCAAAATCCCATTCACCATCTCGATTCAAACTCCCATCTCTATTCAAACTCCCATCTCTATTCAAACTCCCATCTCAAACCATCTCGATTCAAACTCCCATTCACCATCTCGATTCAAACTCCCATCTTTCGATTCAAACTCCCATCTCTCGATTCAAACTCCCATCTCGATTCAAACTCCCATCTCGATTCAAACTCCCATCTCTATTCAAACTCCCATCTCGATTCAAACTCCCATCTCTATTCAAACTCCCATCTCGATTCAAACTCCCATCTCGATTCAAACTCCCATCTCTATTCAAACTCCCATTCACCATCTCGATTCAAACTCCCATCTCTATTCAAACTCCCATCTCTATTCAAACTCCCATCTCTATTCATTTACATTTACATTTAAGTCATTTAGCATACGCTCTTATCCAGAGCGACTTACAAACTCCCATCTCTATTCAACTCCCATCTCTATTCAAACTCCCATTCACCATCTCCATTCAAACTCCCATTCACCATCTCCATTCAAACTCCTCTTCCGTACTCATTACTGCCCCACACAGGTCAAAATACTTCTTCCGTACTCATTACTGCCCCACACAGGTCAAAATGCCTCTTCCGTACTGATTACTGCCCCACACAGGTCAAAATGCTTCTTCCGTACTCATTACTGCCCCACACAGGTCAAAATGCCTCTTCCGTACTCATTACTGCCCCACACAGGTCAAAATGCCTCTTCCGTACTCATTACTGCCTCACACACAGGTCAAAATGCCTCTTCCGTACTCATTACTGCCCCACACAGGTCAAAATGAGTGATTTCAGCCTTGTAATTGATAGTCTGGGTGTCATTTTATTATTTATACGTAGAATGTATGCACACATGACTGTAAGTCGCTTTGGATAAAAGCGTCTGCTAAATGGCATATATTATTATTATTATTAAAATGCCTCTTCCGTACTCATTACTGCCCCACACAGGTCAAAATGCCCCACGCAGGTCAAAATGCCTCTTCCGTACTCATTACTGCCCCACACAGGTCAAAATGCCTCTTCCGTACTCATTACTGCCCCACACACGTCAAAATGCCCCACACAGGTCAAAATGCCTCTTCCGTACTCATTACTGCCCCACACACGTCAAAATGCCCCACACAGGTCAAAATGCCTCTTCCGTACTCATTACTGCCCCACACAGGTCAAAATGCCTCTTCCGTACTCATTACTGCCCCACACAGGTCAAAATGCCTCTTCCGTACTCATTAATGCCCCACACACGTCAAAATGCCGAAAACATTTTTTTTTTTTGCATGTACATTTTTATTTAGATGGAAGAAGTAGACATATAGTTTTTTTGAAGAACATACCAGCCGTAAGATTATTATTCAGCCAAACTTCGTATTTGATGAGTAACAAACGTATTTTGCCATAACGCTTGCAGAGCTGGTGAATCTGAGCTTCATTTCTGGTTAGAGAAGATCTCTAACTGACAGATACGGGGACAGGTGAGTAGTCGACCCGCTAGACTGAACAACAGATTGACAGTTACGAGGAACACATGGGTTCCCCTAAATGCAACCAAGTCTAACTTGGAGCTTATAAATAATACTAATTTAACCATTAATGAATGTGACTAATTTAACCAGTAATTAATTAAACTAATTTAAACATGAATTAATTAAACTAATTTAGCCAGTTATAAATAATACTAATTTAACCATTAATTAATTAAACTAATTTAGCCAGTTATAAATAATATTAATTTAACCATTAAATCAAATCAAATTTTATTTGTGACATACACATGGTTAGCAGATGTTAATTTAACCATTTAACCAGTTATACATAATACTAATTTAACCATGAATTAATTTTACTAATTTAACCATTAACTAATATAACTAATTTAACCATTTAACCAGTTGTAAATGCTCAAATAAAAGCGTATACCAAACTAAACTAGCAACCCCACGTTATGGATTTAAAAAAATCAGAACCAGTCCCGTATCTGAGCCCCATTTTTGTCAGGTGTCCCAAATCAGAACCAGTCCCGTATCTCAGCCCCATTTTTGTCAGGTGTCCCAAATCAGAACCAGTCCCGTATCTCAGCCCCATTTTGTCAGGTGTCCCAAATCAGAACCAGTCCCGTATCTCAGCCCCATTTTGTCAGGTGTCCCAAATCAGAACCAGTCCCGTATCTCAGCCCCATTTTGTCAGGTGTCCCAAATCAGAACCAGTCCCGTATCTCAGCCCCATTTGTCAGGTGTCCCAAATCAGAACCAGTCCCGTATCTCAGCCCCATTTTGTCAGGTGTCCCAAATCAGAACCAGTCCCGTATCTCAGCCCCATTTTGTCAGGTGTCCCAAATCAGAACCAGTCCCGTATCTCAGCCCCATTTTGTCAGGTGTCCCAAATCAGAACCAGTCCCGTATCTCAGCCCCATTTTGTCAGGTGTCCCAAATCAGAACCAGTCCCGTATCTCAGCCCCATTTTGTCAGGTGTCCCAAATCAGAACCAGTCCCGTATCTCAGCCCCATTTTGTCAGGTGTCCCAAATCAGAACCAGTCCCGTATCTCAGCCCCAAATCTTATTTCAACACAACAAATATATTTTTTTTGTGAGCAAGATGAATCAATTAATTCCGGCTACAACAGTGTAGACCCAGTGTCGGTCATCGAATGTCTTTTTTTTTTAGGGTGTTTGGATGCTGGACTTGGAGTGAATCAACATGTAAAACATACTTGTTTTTTCAGTGATTTCTTTGACAATAAGATACAAAAATCATGACTGGCTTTCTTCATTATTTATTTTTTTAAAGATCATTAAAAAACATGTAACGGTAAATAGTCTTTACTATTAGGTCCATAGGAGGAGTACATACAGATAATACAGACCCCCTTATGACACTGCCTACCAGGCCACTTGCTGTTTGATATCCCCAGGGAGGGTGAAGACCATGTAATCCCCCTGTAATTCTCTGTTTGGGCTGCTAGGTTAGGGTTAATTCCCAAGGAGTTATGCAGTGTTTTCATGAAGTCAGGCTGTTTTCATTGACCCCCAACCCCCTGCAGATGGGACAGCAAAGCAGTGTAATCTGCCCAGTGGGAGCATGGCTCCTGATCACCTGGCTTTCAGAGACTTCAGAAACCAGTCTCTGTCCAGCCCAACCATCCGTCCCAGAGGACCTTGTCGCTCAATCCTGCCTGGCCTGGCGCTGCCCCCAGCAGGTCTGTGTCTGTGGCCTCTGGGTGTGGCGTGGATCCAAGGCCTGTGCTGATGTTGTTTACCCTGTTTTAGAGCCACCATCCAGACGTGCTTGGCTAGCCACCACGGTTCTTAACCATCATGTTACGGTCAACTCTGCTGTGAAAGGGAAGGTCAGGATTATGAGGGTCTATTTGCTCTAGAGGCCCCATCAAATGTTCCTCTCTGCCCCCCTCTCTGAGGCCTGCTACCCATCTCCCTGGTCCCTCAGACAGCTCTGAACCGAGGGGTTATCCACTCCTTGACCTTGTTCTGACCATGGCAATTGACCTCCAAACGGACACACTGACCGTTGGTGCTCAGCTACTGTTGTGGTCATGAAGATAACTGATGCAAAAATGTTACAATGTAACATAGAGAGATCTAGCTAACATAGAGAGATCTAGCTAACATAGAGAGATCTGGCTAACATAAAGAGATCTGGCTAACATAGAGAGATCTAGCTAACATAGAGAGATCTAGCTAACATAGAGAGATCTAGTTAACATAGAGAAAGCTAGAAAATGTAGAGACAGCTGGTTAACATAGAGAGATCTAGCTAACATAGAGAGATCTAGTTGACATAGAGATCTAGTTAACATAGAGAAAGCTATAAAACGTAGAGACAGCTGGTTAACATGGAGAGATCTAGCTAACATAAATAGATCTAGCTAACATAGAGAGATCTAGCTAACATAGAGAGATCTAGCTAACATAGAGAGATCTAGCTAACATAGAGAGATCTAGGTTATTTTCTAATGATTCTGTACTGAAGGAGAGCAGAAGTAATCCTCAGTTCATGTCACCCTTTGATCCATGAACCCCGAGCATTGCTCTTTAAGAAGCACAAATCTCCCACACCCCCTTCTATGAATCATGATAGATATTGTCTAATAGGCCTATCCACTGACAAAACATCAAATACTGCCTGGTTTTCTTCTTCACTCATCAGCTCATTTTACAGCTAGCAGGACTGACATTTTTTATATTCCCATAATTAGTTAATTACTGGTAATGACCTAGACCAATTAAACCTTATTCATTGGCTGTTTAGAGAAACGCACACATTCCAAGGCAATGGATATCAAGGGATAAGATAGTCATCAGGTGTCACCTTAACCATTAAACAAGGACCTTCAGTGTGATATACACTGCCTACACTGTAAATATGCAGTGAACTCCAGAGGAAACTCACCGTCCCATTTTGTGGATGTTGCAGCACTGAATGAGCGCACTGATACCATTTCTAGGGTTAGAAAAATCAACATGAACTCATCAACTCACTGCATAATTTGACATCTGACTATAATATATCTGTCACATTCTGACCATAGTTCTTGTGTGTTTTCCTTGTTTTAGTGTTGGTCAGGACGTGAGCTGGGTGGGCATTCTCTGTTGTGTGTCTAGTTTGTCTATTTCTATGTTTGGCCTGATATGCTTCTCAATCAGAGGCAGGTGTTAGTCATTGTCTCTGATTGGGCACCATATTTAGGTAGCCTGTTTTATGTTGGGTTTTGTGGGTCATTGTTTCCTGTCTTTGTGTTCTCTGCACCAGATAGGACTGTTTCCTGTCTCTGTGTTCTCTGCACCAGATAGGACTGTTTCCTGTCTCTGTGTTCTCTGCACCAGATAGGACTGTTTCCTGTCTTTGTGTTCTCTGCACCAGATAGGACTGTTTCCTGTCTCTGTGTTCTCTGCACCAGATAGGACTGTTTCCTGTCTCTGTGTTCTCTGCACCAGATAGGACTGTTTCCTGTCTCTGTGTTCTCTGCACCAGATAGGACTGTTTCCTGTCTCTGTGTTCTCTGTACCAGATAGGACTGTTTCCTGTCTCTGTGTTCTCTGCACCAGATAGGACTGTTTCCTGTCTCTGTGTTCTCTGCACCAGATAGGACTGTTTCGGTTTTGCCACATTTGTTGTTTTGTATTTGTGTTCATGTTTAGTTTTTCTTATTAAAAACATGAACTCTAACCACGCTGCATTTTGGTCCTCCTCTCCTTCGACGGAAGAAAGTCCTTACAATATCCTACTCACAGTGAACTATAATATATCCTACTCACAGTGAACTATAATATATCCTACTCACAGTGAACTATAATATATCCTACTCACAGTGAACTATAATATATCCTACTCACAGTGAACTATAATATATCCTACTCACAGTGAACTATAATATATCCTACTCACAGTGAACTATAATGTATCCTACTCACAGTGAACTATAATGTATCCTACTCACAGTGAACTATAATGTATCCTACTCACAGTGAACTATAATATATCCTACTCACAGTGAACTATAATATATCCTACTCACAGTGAACTATAATATATCCTACTCACAGTGAACTATAATGTATCCTACTCACAGTGAACTATAATGTATCCTACTCACAGTGAACTATAATGTATCCTACTCACAGTGAACTATAATATATCCTACTCACAGTGAACTATAATGTATCCTACTCACAGTGAACTATAATGTATCCTACTCACAGTGAACTATAATGTATCCTACTCACAGTGAACTATAATATATCCTACTTACAGTGAACTATAATATATCCTACTTACAGTGAACTATAATATATCCTACTCACAGTGAACTATAATGTATCCTACTCACAGTGAACTATAATATATCCTACTTACTGTGAACTATAATATATCCTACTCACAGTGAACTACGATATATCCTACTCACAGTGAACTATAATATATCCTACTCACAGTGAACTATAATATATCCTACTCACAGTGAACTACGATATATCCTACTCACAGTGAACTATAATATATCCTACTCACAGTGAACTATAATATATCCTACTCACAGTGAACTATAATGTATCCTACTCACAACTATAATGTATCCTACTCACAGTGAACTATAATGTATCCTACTCACAGTGAACTATAATATATCCTACTCACAGTGAACTATAATATATCCTACTCACAACTATAATGTATCCTACTCACAGTGAACTATAATATATCCTACTCACAGTGAACTATAATATATCCTACTCACAGTGAACTATAATGTATCCTACTCACAACTATAATGTATCCTACTCACAACTATAATGTATCCTACTCACAGTGAACTATAATGTATCCTACTCACAGTGAACTGTAATATATCCTACTCACAGTGAACGATAATATATCCTACTCACAACTATAGTGTATCCTACTCACAGTGAACTATAATATATCCTACTCACAGTGAACTATAATATATCCTACTCACAACTATAATATATCCTACTCACAGTGAACTATAATATATCCTACTCACAGTGAACTATAATATATCCTACTCACAGTGAACTATAATATATCCTACTCACAGTGAGCTATAATATATCCTACTCACAACTATAATATATCCTACTCACAGTGAACTATAATATATCTTACTCACAGGGAACTATAATATATCCTACTCACAGTGAACTATAATAGATCCTACTTACAGTGAACTATAATATATCCTACTCACAACTATAATATATCCTACTCACAGTGAACTATAACATATCCTACTCACAGTGAACTATAATATATCCTACTCACAGTGAACTATAATATATCCTACTCACAACTATAATATATCCTACTCACAGTGAACTATAATATATCCTACTCACAGTGAACTATAATATATCCTACTCACAGTGAACTATAATGTATCCTACTCACAGTGAACTATAATGTATCCTACTCACAGTGAACTATAATATATCCTACTCACAGTGAACTATAATATATCCTACTCACAGTGAACTATAATATATCCTACTCACAGTGAACTATAATATATCCTACTCACAGTGAACTATAATATATCCTACTCACAGTGAACTATAATATATCCTACTCACAGTGAACTATAATATATCCTACTCACAGTGAACTATAATATATCCTACTCACAGTGAACTATAATATATCCTACTCACAGTGAACTATAATATATCCTACTCACAGTGAACTATAATATATCCTACTCACAACTATAATATATCCTACTCAGTGAACTATAATATATCCTACTCACAGTGAACTATAATATATCCTACTCACAGTGAACTATAATGTATCCTACTCACAGTGAACTATAATATATCCTACTCACAGTGAACTATAATGTATCCTACTCACAGTGAACTATAATGTATCCTACTCACAGTGAACTATAATATATCCTACTCACAGTGAACTATAATATATCCTACTCACAGTGAACTATAATATATCCTACTCACAACTATAATATATCCTACTCACAGTGAACTATAATATATCCTACTTACAGTGAAATATAATATATTATACTCACAACTATAATGTATCCTACTCACAGTGAACTATAATATATCCTACTCACAACTATAATATATCCTACTCACAACTATAATATATCCTACCCACAGTGAACTATAATATATCCTACTTACAGTGAACTATAATATATCCTACTCACAGCTATAATATATCCTACTCACAGTGAACTATAATATATCCTACTCACAGTGAACAATAATATATCCTACTCACAGTGAACTATAATATATCCTACTCACAGTGAACTATAATATATCCTACTCACAGTGAACTATAATATATCCTACTCACAGTGAACTATAATATATCCTACTCACAGTGAACTATAATGTATCCTACTCACAGTGAACTATAATATATCCTACTCACAGTGAACTATAATATATCCTACTCACAGTGAACTATAATGTATCCTACTCACAGTGAACTATAATATATCCTACTCACAGTGAACTATAATATATCCTACTCACAGTGAACTATAATATATCCTACTCACAGTGAACTATAATATATCCTACTCACAGTGAACTATAATGTATCCTACTCACAACTATAATATATTCTACTCACAGTGAACTATAATGTATCCTACTCACAACTATAATATATCCTACTCACAGTGAACTATAATATATCCTACTCACAGTGAACTATAATGTATCCTACTCACAACTATAATATATTCTACTTACAGTGAACTATAATATATCCTACTCACAGTGAACTATAATATATCCTACTCACAGTGAACTATAATATATCCTACTCACAGTGAACTATAATATATCCTACTCACAGTGAACTATAATATATCCTACTCACAGTGAACTATAATGTATCCTACTCACAACTATAATATATTCTACTTACAGTGAACTATAATATATCCTACTCACAGTGAACTATAATATATCCTACTCACAGTGAACTATAATGTATCCTACTCACAGTGAACTATAATATATCCTACTCACAGTGAACTATAATGTATCCTACTCACAACTATAATGTATCCTACTCACAGTGAACTATAATGTATCCTACTCACAGTGAACTGTAATATATTCTACTCACAGTGAACTATAATATATCCTACTCACAACTATAATGTATCCTACTCACAGTGAACTATAATGTATCCTACTCACCGTGAACTGTAATATATCCTACTCACAGTGAACTATAATATATCCTACTCACAACTATAATGTATCCTACTCACAACTATAATGTATCCTACTCACAGTGAACTATAATATATCCTACTCACAGTGAACTATAATATATCCTACTCACAGTGAACTATAATATATCCTACTCACAACTATAATGTATCCTACTCACAGTGAACTATAATATATCCTACTCACAGTGAACTATAATATATCCTACTCACAACTATAATATATCCTACTCACAGTGAACTATAATATATCCTACTCACAGTGAACTATAATATATCCTACTCACAGTGAACTATAATATATCCTACTCACAGTGAACTATAATATATCCTACTCACAACTATAATATATCCTACTCACAGTGAACTATAATATATCTTACTCACAGGGAACTATAATATATCCTACTCACAGTGAACTATAATAGATCCTACTTACAGTGAACTATAATATATCCTACTCACAACTATAATATATCCTACTCACAGTGAACTATAATATATCCTACTCACAGTGAACTATAATATATCCTACTCACAGTGAACTATAATATATCCTACTCACAGTGAACTATAATATATCCTACTCACAGTGAACTATAATATATCCTACTCACAGTGAACTATAATATATCCTACTCACAGTGAACTATAATGTATCCTACTCACAGTGAACTATAATGTATCCTACTCACAGTGAACTATAATGTATCCTACTCACAGTGAACTATAATATATCCTACTCACAACTATAATATATCCTACTCACAGTGAACTATAATATATCCTACTCACAGTGAACTATAATATATCCTACTCACAGTGAACTATAATATATCCTACTCACAGTGAACTATAATATATCCTACTCACAGTGAACTATAATATATCCTACTCACAGTGAACTATAATATATCCTACTCACAGTGAACTATAATATATCCTACTCACAACTATAATATATCCTACTCACAGTGAACTATAATATATCCTACTCACAGTGAACTATAATATATCCTACTCACAGTGAACTATAATGTATCCTACTCACAGTGAACTATAATATATCCTACTCACAGTGAACTATAATGTATCCTACTATAATATATCCTACTCACAGTGAACTATAATATATCCTACTCACAGTGAACTATAATATATCCTACTCACAGTGAACTATAATATATCCTACTCACAGTGAACTATAATATATCTATAAACTATATCCTACTCACAGTGAACTATAATGTATCCTACTTACAGTGAAATATAATATATCCTACTCACAACTATAATGTATCCTACTCACAGTGAACTATAATATATCCTACTCACAACTATAATATATCCTACTCACAACTATAATATATCCTACCCACAACTATAACTATAAGTGAACTATAATATATCCTACTTACAGTGAACTATAATATATCCTACTCACAGCTATAATATATCCTACTCACAGTGAACTATAATATATCCTACTCACAGTGAACTATAATATATCCTACTCACAGTGAACTATAATATATCCTACTCACAGTGAACTATAATATATCCTACTCACAGTGAACTATAATATATCCTACTCACAGTGAACTATAATATATCCTACTCACAGTGAACTATAATATATCCTACTCACAGTGAACTATAATGTATCCTACTCACAGTGAACTATAATATATCCTACTCACAGTGAACTATAATGTATCCTACTCACAGTGAACTATAATATATCCTACTCACAGTGAACTATAATATATCCTACTCACAGTGAACTATAATATATCCTACTCACAGTGAACTATAATATATCCTACTCACAGTGAACTATAATATATCCTACTCACAACTATAATATATTCCTACTCACAGTGAACTATAATGTATCCTACTCACAAACTATAATATATCCTACTCACAGTGAACTATAATATATCCTACTCACAGTGAACTATAATGTATCCTACTCACAACTATAATATATTCTACTTACAGTGAACTATAATATATCCTACTCACAGTGAACTATAATATATCCTACTCACAGTGAACTATAATATATCCTACTCACAGTGAACTATAATATATCCTACTCACAGTGAACTATAATATATCCTACTCACAGTGAACTATAATATATCCTACTCACAGTGAACTATAATATATCCTACTCACAGTGAACTATAATATATCCTACTTACAGTGAACTATAATATATATAATATCCTACACAGTGAACTATAATATATCCTACTCACAGTGAACTATAATGTATCCTACTCACAGTGAACTATAATGTATCCTACTCACAGTGAACTATAATGTATCCTACTCACAACTATAATATATTCTACTTACAGTGAACTATAATATATCCTACTCACAGTGAACTATAATATATCCTACTCACAGTGAACTATAATATATCCTACTCACAGTGAACTATAATGTATCCTACTCACAGTGAACTATAATATATCCTACTCACAGTGAACTATAATATATCCTACTCACAGTGAACTATAATATATCCTACTCACAGTGAACTATAATATATCCTACTCACAGTGAACTATAATATATCCTACTCACAGTGAACTATAATGTATCCTACTCACAGTGAACTATAATGTATCCTACTCACAGTGAACTATAATGTATCCTACTCACAGTGAACTATAATGTATCCTACTCACAGTGAACTATAATATATCCTACTCACAGTGAACTATAATGTATCCTACTCACAGTGAACTATAATATATCCTACTCACAGTGAACTATAATGTATCCTACTCACAGTGAACTATAATATATCCTACTCACAGTGAACTATAATATATCCTACTCACAGTGAACTATAATATATCCTACTTACAGTGAACTATAATATATCCTACTCACAGTGAACTATAATGTATCCTACTCACAGTGAACTATAATGTATCCTACTCACAGTGAACTATAATGTATCCTACTCACAGTGAACTATAATGTATCCTACTCACAGTGAACTATAATGTATCCTACTCACAGTGAACTATAATATATCCTACTCACAGTGAACTATAATATATCCTACTCACAGTGAACTATAATATATCCTACTCACAACTATAATATATCCTACTCACAGTGAACTATAATATATCCTACTTACAGTGAAATATAATATATTCTACTCACAACTATAATGTATCCTACTCACAGTGAACTATAATATATCCTACTCACAACTATAATATATCCTACTCACAACTATAATATATCCTACCCACAGTGAACTATAATATATCCTACTTACAGTGAACTATAATATATCCTACTCACAGCTATAATATATCCTACTCACAGTGAACTATAATATATCCTACTCACAGTGAACAATAATATATCCTACTCACAGTGAACTATAATATATCCTACTCACAGTGAACTATAATATATCCTACTCACAGTGAACTATAATATATCCTACTCACAGTGAACTATAATATATCCTACTCACAGTGAACTATAATGTATCCTACTCACAGTGAACTATAATGTATCCTACTCACAGTGAACTATAATATATCCTACTCACAGTGAACTATAATGTATCCTACTCACAGTGAACTATAATATATCCTACTCACAGTGAACTAGAATATATCCTACTCACAGTGAACTAGAATATATCCTACTCACAGTGAACTATAATATATCCTACTCACAGTGAACTATAATGTATCCTACTCACAACTATAATATATTCTACTCACAGTGAACTATAATGTATCCTACTCACAACTATAATATATCCTACTCACAGTGAACTATAATGTATCCTACTCACAACTATAATATATTCTACTTACAGTGAACTATAATATATCCTACTCACAGTGAACTATAATATATCCTACTCACAGTGAACTATAATGTATCCTACTCACAGTGAACTATAATATATCCTACTCACAGTGAACTATAATATATCCTACTCACAGTGAACTATAATATATCCTACTCACAGTGAACTATAATATATCCTACTCACAGTGAACTATAATATATCCTACTTACAGTGAACTATAATATATCCTACTCACAGTGAACTATAATATATCCTACTCACAGTGAACTATAATATATCCTACTCACAGTGAACTATAATGTATCCTACTCACAGTGAACTATAATGTATCCTACTCACAACTATAATATATTCTACTTACAGTGAACTATAATATATCCTACTCACAGTGAACTATAATATATCCTACTCACAGTGAACTATAATGTATCCTACTCACAGTGAACTATAATGTATCCTACTCACAGTGAACTATAATATATCCTACTCACAGTGAACTATAATATATCCTACTCACAGTGAACTATAATATATCCTACTCACAGTGAACTATAATATATCCTACTCACAGTGAACTATAATGTATCCTACTCACAGTGAACTATAATGTATCCTACTCACAGTGAACTATAATGTATCCTACTCACAGTGAACTATAATGTATCCTACTCACAGTGAACTATAATGTATCCTACTCACAGTGAACTATAATGTATCCTACTCACAGTGAACTATAATATATCCTACTCACAGTGAACTATAATGTATCCTACTCACAGTGAACTATAATATATCCTACTCACAGTGAACTATAATGTATCCTACTCACAGTGAACTATAATATATCCTACTCACAGTGAACTATAATATATCCTACTCACAGTGAACTATAATATATCCTACTTACAGTGAACTATAATATATCCTACTCACAGTGAACTATAATATATCCTACTTATAGTGAACTATAATATCTGATTATGACATCGGCAAAAACAATTTTTAAAGAGCCTCATGATTTTTGGTTAAAACCAGATAATTATAAACAGAAACAACAGTTACTAGACCAAAAACGAAATATCCCAATTTGATCCCTAAAAAAATCCATGTGTTCCTGTTATGGTTGTAATCTATGCTTTCTCTTCTAAGAAGGTCATAAACTGTAATAACACAATAACATTCCCATTATAAACCGCAGTGGTTTCCCATTGAAGTCATATACAACCCTGGCCAGTTCCACAACAAGCAGAGAATGTTCCAGCGGAACACACAACAAAATGATTGAATTCTGCAGTGTTCACTCTGCACCCAAGGGCAGGATTTAATTACATTAGAGCATCAATAAACGAATGAATAAATCAATAACTACATCTCAGTTCAGTGTGAACTCGTATTTTTTTTCTCGTTCATCTGTCATCTGTCATCGTGGGGTCACTTTAAACAGCTATATTATAATATTCCCCCTTTCGGGAACCTTTTTGCAGTTGGTCTTGCCTTGGCTATAACAATTTATAACCCTACTGCAATAGACCTTACCATTCATTCAAAAAAAGCATTTCAATTGTTATCGTTTTAAAAAGAGCTCTAGTTGACTATTCAATCACATTCTCAATTTGTTCCAAATGCCTATAAATGTTTTCTTTAAATCCTTTTAACGTGTGTCCTAACATCGTGTAGATAAAACATTTACATGGCTAAATTGTTGGAAGCTCGGGGTGTTCAACCATCGACTACACATAATAATAGGCTAACGCAAATACTGCTGTTGTTAAGCATTAATATGCATTTCGCTGCACCGGCTATAACATCTGCTAAACTGTGTCCACGATCAATAAACTTAGATTTTTTTTTAAATGCGGATTGTTATGTCTTATTTCAACAGGAGGCTCTGGGAACCGGTCACTGTCACCGCGCCGGACAGCCAGTGTCAAAGCCAAAGGCGCGAGGCCGCGTGCATTCATCGACGGGATTTTAGAGGTTATTTGTCAACAAAACTCGTATAGCTCCGTTAATCTCTGTATCGCCCCGTGTTCCCCCCGTCCCTGTGGCTGGTCGTCCCCTATAGGCTGATTGATCATTGATCTCTGTTCAAACAGGTCGCCGTGGCCACTGTTGCTTTTGAATGCCAAACGAGTTATTCGCCCTCGTCCTTCGCATTGAACGTAATCCGGTAAACGAATGGGAATGGACGTCGTCCTCCCCGAGACGGGATAATGCCCCCTTTCACTCCGCACATTAATTCTCTATTTATCTTATTGACTCAGTATAGACTGGAGTAAGATCAGAACGCTAAATGAGAAGGGTCACCGCATTATGATGGTCATAGCCAGGCTCTCGTCAAGGTTAAAAGGTTTTCAACTTTATTTTCCTCACAATTTATGAACAAATATAGGCTAATAAATTCAATTTGAAGGGTTTTGTTGTGTGATGTGATAAGGAATTAGAGAGAACTGATATCATTTGATGTTTCTGAAAAGTTCACAGGTAATTTGTGCGTAATTGTGCACGTTAAAATCTCATTTACAAACAAGTTATGAGCTAAACTATTTTTTTGTATTTTACGGTCGACTTTATTATCACAACATTTAGATTTACATTTCACTAAGGTAAATATAGACAGGAAACTCCAGACAGCCTTGTAATAGACAGGAAACCTTTGGAAAATCCAGCAGGCCTTATTCTCTATTTCCATCAAACTAAATTACATGTTATTTTCTATTAGGCCTACAATGCAGCTTAATTTACATGATTTGCTTTAAATGGAAACAGTTTAGTAAGGCTACACGTGTCTATATGGGCAAAGTCTTCTCAATCCCATCGGTTGTAACCTACATTCACCCAAATGTTCAATCTAGCGTGGTCGAGCTGTTTGAAAGTAAAGCAGGCGATCTAAACCTCCTGCTATGAGGAGACTAAAATCAGTCACCCAGCGAACGGTCGAGGCCCTAAGCAACGGCCTTGATTTGTAAGGCACGACACAGGGAATGACATTTAACGTGTTATTATTTCCCTGAGAAGATTAATGATAAATTGTCTATAATTTTTTTTTTTCTTAAAAAGCGTCAGATAAGGCCGCAGTAGTTTGGCCCGGAGGCAGAGAGCGGCCGCTATGCAAAGTGACAGGCAATTATCAGGGCCTAGTTTGGGATAATGACTTTACAATGAATCTTTTGATTGAAATGTTACTGGCTTGGCTCCGGGCAAACTGCGGGGGAAAAAAATGAATAGAAAAGTTAAAGAAACAATGAGCAAATATAAAATAAATCTCTCTCTCTACTCCCCCTCTCTTCAAATAGCAATAGTGCCTACGAGGTGCAGAAGAGATATGCATATAGTGATGAAAAAAATATTAAGTCATAGAGCGCTTGCAGCAAACATAAATTAACATATTCAGGGTAAATATGCAGACTATTTACGATAATAAGGGCGGATTATTCAATTCAATGAATGTTAAATAGATGTGGAAATGGTATGTCTCTTATCTAGCCATGGCTCCTATTCATTTTAATCGCTTCCCAATTGAACTCTTCATTTTCTTCACTCTGCATTATTGTTCTCGTTCCTGGAGCGGTGGCACCCATTGGCCGCGGTGATTTCCACTGGTCACATGGTTTAAGTGGCTTTCCCTTTATTCAGTGCGGGGGTAAATAGAGGAAGTCGACGTCACGCCCGGGGCCAACATCACGATAAGATGTTTTCATTATGCACAGCGGCTGATAGGCTACGCGATTATTCCGACTCCTATATGCATAAAGGAAAGAACATACCATTCATCTAGATGAAATATAAACTGTATGTCCTTTATACATCGTCCACATGTTCGCTGTGGACATAGAAAACAAATGAAGAGCAGAGATCCCAGACCCAAGTTTAACTGTGTGTGCCTGTGTGTGTGTGTGTGTGTGTGTGTGTGTGTGTGTGTGTGTGTGTGTGTGAGAGAGAGAGCACCGTTTCAAGTTTAAGGCTACTCAGGCAGGTTTATATAACAGAAGGCTACTCAGGCAGGTTTATATAACAGAACACTACTCAGGCAGGTTTATATAACAGAACACTACTCAGGCAGGTTTATATAACAGAAGGCTACTCAGGCAGGTTTATATAACAGAACACTACTCAGGCAGGTTTATATAACAGAACACTACTCAGGCAGGTTTATATAACAGAATGGTACTCAGGCAGGTTTATATAACAGAACACTACTCAGGCGGGTTTATATAACAGAACACTACTCAGGCAGGTTTATATAACAGAATGGTACTCAGGCAGGTTTATATAACAGAACACTACTCAGGCGGGTTTATATAACAGAACACTACTCAGGCAGGTTTCTATAACAGAACGCTACTCAGGCAGGTTTCTATAGCTTAAGGCTACTCAGGCAGGTTTCTATAACTTAAGGCTACTCAGGCAGGTTTATATAACAGAACACTACTCAGGTGGGTTTATATAACAGAATGGTACTCAGGCAGGTTTATATAACAGAACACTGCTCAGGCAGGTTTATATAACAGAATGGTACTCAGGCAGGTTTATATAACAGAACACTACTCAGGCGGGTTTATATAACAGAACACTACTCAGGCAGGTTTATATAACAGAATGGTACTCAGGCAGGTTTATATAACAGAACACTACTCAGGCGGGTTTATATAACAGAACACTACTCAGGCAGGTTTCTATAACAGAACGCTACTCAGGCAGGTTTCTATAGCTTAAGGCTACTCAGGCAGGTTTCTATAACTTAAGGCTACTCAGGCAGGTTTATATAACAGAACACTACTCAGGTGGGTTTATATAACAGAATGGTACTCAGGCAGGTTTATATAACAGAACACTGCTCAGGCAGGTTTATATAACAGAAGGCTACTCAGGCAGGTTTATATAACAGAACACTACTCAGGCAGGTTTATATAACAGAACACTACTCAGGCAGGTTTCTATAGCTTAAGGCTACTCAGGCAGGTTTCTATAACTTAAGGCTACTCAGGCAGGTTTATATAACAGAACACTACTCAGGCGGGTTTCTATAACAGAATGCTACTCAGGCAGGTTTCTATAGCAGAAGGCTACTCAGGCAGGTTTATATAACAGAATGGTACTCAGACAGGTTGATATAACAGAAGGCTACTCAGGCAGGTTTATATAACAGAATGGTACTCAGGCAGGTTTATATAACAGAATGGTACTCAGACAGGTTGATATAACAGAAGGCTTCTCAGGTAGGTTCATATAACAGAATGGTACTCAGGCAGGTTTATATAACAGAATGGTACTCAGACAGGTTGATATAACAGAAGGCTTCTCAGGTAGGTTCATATCGCAGACTCTGCTGCCCTCTACTGCTAGTTGTTAGTCTCACATCTGTTGTCACATATTATGGGTTGTACAACACTCCAAATATTGAGTTGCACTCACTTTTGTCCTCAGAATTGCCTCAGTTCGTCGGGTCATGGACTCTACAAGGTGTCAAAAGCGTTCCACAGGGCTGATGGCCCATGTTAATTCCAATGCTTCCTAATAATAATAATATAATATATGCCATTTAGCAGACGCTTTTATCCAAAGCGACTTACAGTCATGTGTGCATACATTCTACGTATGGGTGGTCGCGGGAATCGAACCCACTACCCTGGCGTTACAAGCGCCATGCTCTACCAACTGAGCTACAGAAGGACCACCTACAGTTGTGTCAAGTTGGCTGGATGTCCTTTGGGTGGGTGGACCATTCTTGATATACAGGAAACTGTTGAGTGTGAAAACCCCAGAAGCGTTGCAGTTCTTGACACAAACCGGTGCGCCTGGCACCTACTACCATAACCTGTTCAAAGGCACTTAAATATTCTGTCTTGCCCGTTCACCCTCTGAATGGCACACGCATACACAATCCATGTCTCAATTATCTCAAGGCTTAACAATCCTTCTTAAACCTGTCTCCTCCCCTTCATCTACACTGATTGATGTGGATTTAACAGGTGACATCAATATGGGATCATACGTTTCACCTGGATTCACCTGGTCAGTCCATGTCATGGAAAGAACAGGTGTTCGTAAGGGTTTTGTACACTGTGTGTGTTTGTGTCCCTGTCTGCTCTTCCTTCCTGCCGCCACAAGCTGCCAGTCTCCTGATGAGAAGTGTAGAGTGTCATGTTTACCACACGGTGCCAGTCTCCTGATGAGAAGTGTAGTGTCATGTTTACCACAAGGTGCCAGTCTCCTGATGAGAAGTGTAGAGTGTCATGTTTACCACAAGGTGCCAGTCTCCTGATGAGAAGTGTAGAGTGTCATGTTTACCACAAGGTGCCAGTCTCCTGATGAGAAGTGTAGAGTGTCATGTTTACCACAAGGTGCCAGTCTCCTGATGAGAAGTGTAGAGTGTCATGTTTACCACAAGGTGCCAGTCTCCTGATGAGAAGTGTAGTGTCATGTTTACCACAAGGTGCCAGTCTCCTGATGAGAAGTGTAGTGTCATGTTTACCACAAGGTGCCAGTCTCCTGATGAGAAGTGTAGTGTCATGTTTACCACAAGGTGCCAGTCTCCTGATGAGAAGTGTAGTGTCATGTTTACCACAAGGTGCCAGTCTCCTGATGAGAAGTGTAGAGTGTCATGTTTACCACAAGGTGCCAGTCTCCTGATGAGAAGTGTAGTGTCATGTTTACCACAAGGTGCCAGTCTCCTGATGAGAAGTGTAGTGTCATGTTTACCACAAGGTGCCAGTCTCCTGATGAGAAGTGTAGTGTCATGTTTACCACAAGGTGCCAGTCTCCTGATGAGAAGTGTAGTGTCATGTTTACCACACGGTGCCAGTCTCCTGATGAGTAATGTAAACAGACATGTATTTCCTCTCATGTAATAAAACACAACAACACTGTGCCCCAAATGGCACCCTATTCCCTTTCGGCCCTGGTCAAAGTGATGGGAATAGGGTACCATTGGAGATGCCACTACATAGGGAATAGGGTGCCATTGGATATGCCACTACATAGGGAATAGGGTGCCATTGGAGATGCCACTACATAGGGAATAGGGTGCCACTACATAGGGAATAGGGTACCATTGGAGACGCCACTACATACGTAGAATGTATGCACACATGACTGTAAGTCGCTTTGGATAAAAGCGTCTGCTAAATGGCATATATTATTATTATTATTACATAGGGAATAGGGTACCATTGGAGATGCCACTACATAGGGAATAGGGTGCCATTGGAGATGCCACTACATAGGGAATAGGGTGCCATTGGAGATGCCACTACATAGAGAATAGGGTGCCACTATATAGGAATAGGGTGCCACTATATTTGAATAGGGCGCCATTGGAGACGCCACTATATAGGGAATAGGGTGCCATTTAGCTTTCTCAGAATGAGTCATAAGTAAAGACATTGGCTCAGGAAGCCGGGTGTCTCGTCTCCTTCCCCTGGGTTTCTGTTCAGTCATTGGAGAAGTCCCGAATGGCACCCTATTCCTTATTTTGGGCACTACTTTTGACCAGGTCTGTAGGGCTCAGGTCAAAAGTAGTGCACTACATAGGGAATAGTGTGCGATTTGGGATGAATCCACTTTAATACACTATACCGCAGATGATGCAGACGATGTTTTTCTAAATTCAGACTCAGGACGTCGACATGCACTGTTCTAATAATAATAATAATAATATAATATATGCCATTTAGCCATCCTCAGTCATCATACATTCTACGTCCCGTTTAGTGCTTAAAAGCTCAAGGACCATCCTCCTCCGTCGTTTAGTTTAAAATCAAATAATACAGAATAATACAAATCATGACAGCTCTGATGGAAACAGGAAGTTGAGGTAAAGTTGTATAAATGCCGAGAGATCATTTGTTCATTGGGATCTTTTTGTGCCTGTAAAATAAATTTTGAGAGAAATGGCGGTGGAAAAGCCTTTATGTACAAATATTGATAGAGGTCCTGGTGTAGAGGTCCTGGATGGCATGCAGCTTAGCCCCAGTGATGTACTGGGCCGTACACACTACCCTCTGTAGTGCCTTGTGGTCAGAGACCGAGCAGTTGCCGTACCAGGCAGTGATGCAATCATGCTCTCGATGTTGCAGCTGTAGAACCTTTTGAGGATCTCAGGACCCATGCCAAATCTTTTTTAGTTTCCTGAGGGGGAGTAGACTTTGTCGTGCCCTCTTCACGACTGTCTTGGTGGAGACACCTGAAACCCCACCTCTTTAAGGAATACCTAGGATAGGTTAAGTAATCCCTCTCACCCCACCCCCCCTAAGTTTTAGATGCACTATTGTTAAGTGACTGTCCCACTGGATGTCATAAGGTGAATGCACCAATTTGTAAGTCGCTCTGGATAAGAGCGTGTGCTAAATGACTTAAATGTAATGTAAATGTAAATGTTTGGACCATGTTAGTTTGTTGGTGATGTGGACACCAAGGAACTTGAAGCTCTCAACCTGCTCCACTACAGCCCCGTCAATGAGAATGGGGCCATGCTTGGTCCTCCTTGTCCTGTAGTCCACAATCATCTCCTTTAGTCTTGGTTACGTTCAGGGAGAGGTTGTTATTCTGGCACCACCCGGCCAGGTCTCTGACCTCCTCCCTGTAGGCTGTCTCATCATTGTCTGTGATCAAGCCTACCACTGTTGTGTCGTCTGCAAACTTAATGATGGTGTTGGAGTCATGCCTGGCCATGCACTCATGGGTGAACAGGGAGTACAGGAGGGGACTGAGCACGCACCCCTGGGGAGCTCCAGTGTTGAGAATCAGCGTGGCAGATGTGTTGCTACCTACCCTAACCACCTTGGGATGGCCCGTCAGTAAGTCCAGGATCCAGTTGCAGAGGTAGGTGTTTAGTCCGAGGATCCTTAGCTTAGTGATGAGCTTTGATGGTACCATGGTGTTGAACCCTGAGCTGTAGTCAATGAATATAATTCTCACATAAGTGTTCTCTTTGTCCAGGTGGGAAAGGGCAGTGTGGAGTGCAATAGAGATTCCATCATCTGTGGATCTGTTTGGGCGGTAAGCAAGTTGGAGTGGGTCTAGGGTTTCTGGGATAATAGTGTTGATGTGAGCCATTACCAGCCTTTCTAAGCACTTCGTGGCTACGGACGTGAGTGCTACGGGTCTGTAGTCATTTAGGCAGGTTGCCTTTGTGTTCTTGGACACAGGGACTATGGTGGTCTGCTTGAAACATGTTGGTATTACAGACTTAATCAGGGACATGTTGAAAATGTCAGTGAAGACACCTGCCAGTTGGTCAGCACATGCCCGGAGCACAAGTCCTGGTAATCCATCTGGCCCTGTGGCCTTGTGTATGTTGACCTGTTTAAAGGTCTTACTCACATCGGCTACGGAGAGCGTGATCACACAGTCGTCCGGAACAGCTGATGCTCTCATGCATGCCTCAGTGTTGCTTTCCTCGAAGCGAGCATAGAAGTGATCTGGTAGGCTCGTGTCACTGGGCAGCTCGCGGCTGTGCTTCTCTTTGTAGTCTGTAATAGTTTGCAAGCACTGCCACATAAGACGAGCATCAGAGCCGGTGTAGTACGATTCAATCTTAGCCCTGTATTGACGCTTTGCCTGTTTGATGGTTCGTCGCAGGGCATAGCAGTATTTCTTGTAAGCTTCCGGGTTAGAGTGTGTTGTAGTCACCAGATAGGCTGTAATTGTGTGGACGGTAGACGTCATTTCCGGTCACAACTTGCAGGCTTGTTTTCAAATTGCTGTGCGTTTTGTTGCCAACCTATTTTGCTACCTGACAACTTTACGGGTTTCACTTTTTAATTACCGTTCATATTTATTTTTTCCTCGACTTTTTCACTCCGGACGCTTTATCTGGACACGATTCGTCAGGACCTCCAACAGCCGAAGCTAAGTAGTAACATTAACATGATGCCTTCTAATTGCAGCCGCTGTGCTCGCCTTACGGCGAGGATAGCTGTACTGCAAGCCCAGCTTCAGACGCAATCGTTAGGCAAGGGTAATTTCAGTGTAGGAAAGGATGAAACAGCGTCTGTGCCACCAGTAAGTACAGATAGTAGTATAAATCCCCTGGCACAGTCCCCGCAGCCGGACAACTTTCTCACGGTTTCTGGAAGGAAATGCTGTAGGAACGCTCAACCGGTGTCGCTCATTCAGCAGACAGAAACTTTCAACCGGTTCTCCCCATTAAGCAGCGGGTCGGTGTCAGAGGCCGAGTCTTCTCTGGTCTCTACTCCTCCCGTTACGGGGTCTGAGACGCCGAAGCTTCCCACCATTAGCTCTGACAAATTGAAAACTCTAGTCATTGGCGACTCCATTACCCGCAGTATTAGACTTAAAGCGAATCATCCAGCGATCATACACTGTTTACCCGGGGCAGGGCTACCGACGTTAAGGCTAATCTGAAGATGGTGCTGGCTAAAGCTAAAACTGGCGAGTGTAGAGAGTATAGAGATATTGTTATCCACGTCGGCACCAACGATGTTAGGATGAAACAGTCAGAGATCACCAAGCGCAACATAGCTTCTGCGTGCATATCAGCTAGAAAGATGTGTCGGCATCGAGTAATTGTCTCTGGCCCCCTCCCAGTTAGGGGGAGTGATGAGCTCTACAGCAGAGTCTCACAACTCAATCGCTGGTTGAAAACTGTTTTCTGCCCCTCCCAAAAGATAGAATTTGTAGATAATTGGCCCTCTTTCTGGGACTCGCCCACAAACAGGACCAAGCCTGACCTGCTGAGGAGTGACGGACTCCATCCTAGCTGGAGGGGTGCTCTCATCTTATCTGCCAACATAGACAGGGCTCTAACTCCTCTAGCTCCACAATGAAATAGGGTGCAGGCCAGGCAGCAGGCTATTAGCCAGCCTGCCAGCATAGTGGAGTCTGCCACTAGCATAGTTAGTGTAGTCAGCTCAGCTATCACCATTGAGACCGTGTCTGTGCCTCGACCTGGGTTGGGCAAAACTAAACATGGCGGTGTTCGCCTTAGCAATCTCACTAGGATAAAGACCACCTCCATTCCTGTCATTACTGAAAGAGATCATGATACCTCACATCTCAAAATAGGGCTACTTAATGTTAGATCCCTTACTTCAAAGGCAATTATAGTCAATGAACTAATCACTGATCATAATCTTGATGTGATTGGCCTGACTGAAACATGGCTTAAGCCTGATGAATTTACTGTGTTAAATGAGGCCTCACCTCCTGGCTACACTAGTGACCATATCCCCGTGCATCCCGCAAAGGCGGAGGTGTTGCTAACATTTACGATAGCAAATTTCAATTTACAAAAAAAAAAATGACGTTTTCGTCTTTTGAGCTTCTAGTCATGAAATCTATGCAGCCTACTCAATCACTTTTTATAGCTACTGTTTACAGGCCTCCTGGGCCATATACAGCGTTTCTCACTGAGTTCCCTGAATTCCTATCAGACCTTGTAGTCATTGCAGATAATATTCTAATCTTTGGTGACTTTAATATTCACATGGAAAAGTCCACAGACCCACTCCAAAAGGCTTTTGGAGCCATCATCGACTCAGTGGGTTTTGTCCAACATGTCTCTGGACCCACTCACTCTCACAGTCATACGCTGGACCTAGTTTTGTCCCATGGAATAAATGTTGTGGATCTTAATGTTTTTCCTCATAATCCTGGACTATCAGACCACCATTTTATTACGTTTGCAATTGCAACAAATAATCTGCTCAGACCCCAACCAAGGAACATCAAAAGTCGTGCTATAAATTCACAGACAACACAAAGATTCCTTGATGCCCTTCCAGACTCCCTCTGCCTACCCAAGGACGCCAGAGGACAAAAATCCGTTAACCACCTAACTGAGGATCTCAATTTAACCTTGCGCAATACCCTAGATGCAGTTGCACCCCTAAAAACTAAAAAAATGTCTCATAAGAAACTAGCTCCATGGTACACAGAAAATACCCGAGCTCTGAAGCAAGCTTCCAGAAAATTGGAACGGAAATGGCGCCACACCAAACTGGAAGTCTTCCGACTAGCTTGGAAGGATGGTACCGTGCAGTACCGAAGAGCCCTTACTGCTGCTCGATCGTCCTATTTTTCTAACTTAATTGAGGAAAATAAGAACAATCCGAAATTCCTTTTTGATACTGTGGCAAAGCTAACTAAAAGCAGCATTCCCCAAGAGAGGATGACTTGCACTTTAGCAGTGATAAATTCATGAACTTCTTTGAGGAAAAGATTATGATTATTAGAAAGCAAATTACGGACTCCTCTTTAAACCTGCGTATTCCTCCAAACCTCAGTTGTCCTGAGTCTGCACAACTCTGCCAGGACCTAGGATCAAGAGAGACGCTCAAGTGTTTTAGTACTATATCTCTTGACACAATGATGAAAATAATCATGGCCTCTAAACCTTCAAGCTGTATACTGGACCCTATTCCAACTAAACTACTGAAAGAGCTGCTTCCTGTGCTTGGCCCTCCTATGTTGAACATAATAAACGGCTCTCTATCCACTGGATGTGTACCAAACTCACTAAAAGTGGCAGTAATAAAGCCTCTCTTGAAAAAGCCAAACCTTGACCCAGAAAATATAAAAAACTATCGGCCTATATCGAATCTTCCATTCCTCTCAAAGATTTTAGAGAAGGCTGTTGCGCAGCAACTCACTGCCTTCCTGAAGACAAACAATGTATACGAAATGCTTCAGTCTGGTTTTAGACCCCATCATAGCACTGAGACGGCACTTGTGAAGGTGGTAAATGACATTTTGATGGCATCGGACCGAGGCTCTGCATCTGTCCTCGTGCTCCTAGACCTTAGTGCTGCTTTTGATACCATCGATCACCACATTCTTTTGGAGAGATTGGAAACCCAAATTGGTCTACACGGACATGTTCTGGCCTGGTTTAGGTCTTATCTGTCGGAAAGATATCAGTTTGTCTCTGTGAATGGTTTGTCCTCTGACAAATCAACTGTACATTTCGGTGTTCCTCAAGGTTCTGTTTTAGGACCACTATTGTTTTCACTATATATTTTACCTCTTGGGGATGTTATTCGAAAACATAATGTAAACTTTCACTGCTATGCGGATGACACACAGCTGTACATTTCAATGAAACATGGTGAAGCACCAAAATTGCCCTCGCTAGAAGCATGTGTTTCAGACATAAGGAAGTGGATGGCTGCAAACTTTCTACTATTAAACTCGGACAAAACAGAGATGCTTGTTCTAGGTCCCAAGAAACAAAGAGATCTTCTGTTGAATCTGACAATTAATCTTAATGGTTGTACAGTCGTCTCAAATAAAACTGTGAAGGACCTCGGCGTTACTCTGGACCCTGATCTCTCTTTTGAAGAACATATCAAGACCATTTCGAGGACAGCTTTTTTCCATCTACGTAACATTGCAAAAATCAGAAACTTTCTGTCCAAAAATGATGCAGAAAAATTAATCCATGCTTTTGTCACTTCTAGGTTAGACTACTGCAATGCTCTATTTTCCGGCTACCCGGATAAAGCACTAAATAAACTTCAGTTAGTGCTAAATACGGCTGCTAGAATCCTGACTAGAACCAAAAATTTGATCATATTACTCCAGTGCTAGCCTCTCTACACTGGCTTCCTGTCAAAGCAAGGGCTGATTTCAAGGTTTTACTGCTAACCTACAAAGCATTACATGGGCTTGCTCCTACCTACCTCTCTGATTTGGTCCTGCCGTACATACCTATACGTACGCTACGGTCACAAGACGCAGGCCTCCTAATTGTCCCTAGAATTTCTAAGCAAACAGCTGGAGGCAGGGCTTTCTCCTATAGAGCTCCATTTTTATGGAACGGTCTGCCTACCCATGTCAGAGACGCAAACTCGGTCTCAACCTTTAAGTCTTTACTGAAGACTCATCTCTTCAGTGGGTCATATGATTGAGTGTAGTCTGGCCCAGGAGTGGGAAGGTGAACGGAAAGGCTCTGGAGCAACGAACCGCCCTTGCTGTCTCTGCCTGGCCGGTTCCCCGTTTTCCACTGGGATTCTCTGCCTCTAACCCTGTTACGGGGGCTGAGTCACTGGCTTGCTGGGGCTCTCTCGTGCCATCCCTGGGGGGGGATGCGTCACCTGGGTGGGTTGATTCACTGTTGTGGTCGGCCTGTCTGGGTTCCCCCCCCCCTTGGGTTGTACCGTGTCGGAGATCTTTGTGGGCTATACTCGGCCTTGTCTCAGGATGGTAAGTTGGTGGTTGAAGATTTCCTCTAGTGGTGTGGGGGCTGTGCTTTGGCAAAGTGGGTGGGGTTATATCCTTCCTGTTTGGCCCTGTCCGGGGGTGTCCTCGGATGGGGCCACAGTGTCTCCTGACCCCTCCTGTCTCAGCCTCCAGTATTTATGCTGCAGTAGTTTATGTGTCGGGGGCTAGGGTCAGTTTGTTTATCTGGAGTACTTCTCCTGTCCTATTCGGTGTCCTGTGTAAATCTAAGTGTGCGTTCTCTAATTCTCTCCTTCTCTCTTTCTTTCTCTCTCGGAGGACCTGAGCCCTAGAACCATGCCCCAGGACTACCTGACATGATGACTCCTTGCTGTCCCCAGTCCACCTGGCCATGCTGCTGCTCCAGTTTCAACTGGCCTGGGCCCTAGGACCATGTCCCAGGACTACCTGACATGAGGACTCCTTGCTGTCCCCAGTCCACCTGGCCATGCTCCTGCTCCAGTTTCAACTGTTCTGCCTTACTATTATTCAACCATGCTGGTCATTTATGAACATTTGAACATCTCGGCCACGTTCTGTTATAATCTCCACCTGGCACAGCCAGAAGAGGACTGGCCACCCCACATATGCTCTCTCTAATTCTCTCTTTCTTTCTCTCTCTCGGAGGACCTGAGCCCTAGGACCGTGCCCCAGGACTACCTGACATGATGGCTCCTTGCTGTCCCCAGTCCATCTGACTGTGCTGCTGCTCCAGTTTCAACTGTTCTGCCTTATTATTATTTGACCATGCTGGTCATTTATGAACATTTGAACATCTTGGTCATGTTCTGTTATAATCTCTACCCGGCACAGCCAGAAGAGGACTGGCCACCCCACATAGCCCGGTTCCTCTCTAGGTTTCTTCCTAGGTTTTGGCCTTTCTAGGGAGTTTTTCCTAGCCACCGTGCTTTTACACCTGCATTGTTTGCTGTTTGGGGTTTTAGGCTGGGTTTCTGTACAGCACTTTGAGATATCAGCTGATGTACGAAGGGCTATATAAATAAATTTGATTTGATTTAGAGTCCCGCACCTTGAAAGTGGCAGCCCTACCCTTTAGGTCAGTGCGAATGTTGCCTGTAATCTATGGCTTCTGGTTGGGGTATGTACGTATAGTCACTGTGGGGACGACGTCCTCGATGCACTTATTGATAAAGCCAGTGACTGATGTGGTGTACTCCAATGGCATCGGAAGATTCCCAGAACATGTTCCAGTCTGTGATCGCAAAACAGTCCTGTAGTTTAGCATCTGTTTCATCTGACCACTTTTTATAGACCGAGTCACTGGTGCTTCCTGCTTTAATTTTTGCTTGTAAGCAGGAATCAGGAGGATAGAGTTGTGGTCAGATTTACCAATTGGAGGGTGAGGGAGAGCTTTGTACGCGTCTCTGTGTGTGGGAGTACAGGTGATCGTGAATAATTTTTCCCTCCGTTTGCACATTTAACATGTTGATAAAGATTTGGAAGAACTGATTTAAGTTTCCCTGCATTAAAGTCTCCGGCCACTAGGAGCGCCTGTCTGTGCTGTCTGTGGTGGTAAATAAACAGCCACGAAAGTATAGCTGAAAACTCTCTAGGCAAGTTGTGGTGTGTGTAATGGTGGGGAGCCTGGCGCTCTCGAGCGCCAGGGGGAAGAGCAGGAGCAGGAGCGACATTCTACTGTATTTTAGTCAATGCCACTCTGACATTGCTCAGTCTAATATTTATGTTTTTCTTATTTCCATTCTTTTACTTTTAGACTTGTGTGTATTGTTGTGAATTGTTAGATACTACTGCACTGTTGGTGTAACGGTTTTCATAAGGTGAAGGAGAGTCGGACCAAACTGCAGCGTGTATATTGTGATCCATGTTTAATAAAACAAACGTAACACAAATCAATACAAAAACTCAAAACAATAAACATAATGAAAACCGAAACAGCCTAAACTGGTGCAAACTAACACAGAATAAGGACGTCAAGACACTAAGGACAATCACCCACAATACAACCAAAGAATATGGCTGCCTAAATATGGTTCCCAATCAGAGACAACGATAAGCACCTGCCTCTGATTGAGAACCACTCCAGACAGCCATAGACTTTGCTAGATAACCCCACTAGCTACAATCCCAAATACATACACACCAAAACCCCAAGACAAAACACACCACAATACAAAAACTCCATGCCACACCCTGGCCTGACCCAATACATGAAGATAAACACAAACTACTTAGACCAGGGCGTGACAGCTGGAGCTAGGAACACAAGCATTTCGCTACACCCACAATAAAATCTGAGAAATATGTGCATGTGACCAATAAAATTTGATTTGATTTTATGTTTTTAGGCTCATCTGTAAAACAGACCCTGGTTTCAGTATGACTTCCTGTCAAAACAAGGTTAAATATTTCATTTTCACCCATAAGAGTAAAATGTCTCTATTCTCAGAACTTACAACCAATTTTCTACTCTGAGACACTTTGTGGATATGGCCCCTGGCCAAGAAGGCAGCAGCAAAACACAATGTTACATCATTTTAAACACACGATACAATCACCACAACAACACGATCCCATGTCACAAGTCGTGGAAACCGAAGGCAGCAGCATGATGTTAAGTGGACTGGAGTGACTGCGAGAGGTTCAGAGCAGATTGACATAAGGAATAGCTTTCGCTGCAATGCGTCTTCATTGATGGGATTGTGTCTGCAACGGCAGTACTGACTCCTGTGGGGCCTAATCTACCTGTGCCTTCAGCTCCGGGACCGTTTGAGTCTGACTCCTGTGGGGCCTAATCTACCTGTGCCTTCAGCTCCGGGACCGTTTGAGTCTGACTCCTGTGGGGCCTAATCTACCTGTGCCTTCAGCTCCGGGACCGTTTGAGTCTGACTCCTGTGGGGCCTAATCTACCTGTGCCTTCAGCTCCGGGACCGTTTGTGTCTGACTCCTGTGGGGCCTAATCTACCTGTGCCTTCAGCTCCGGGACCGTTTGAGTCTGACTCCTGTGGGGCCTAATCTACCTGTGCCTTCAGCTCCGGGACCGTTTGAGTCTGACTCCTGTGGGGCCTAATCTACCTGTGCCTTCAGCTCCGGGACCGTTTGTGTCTGACTCCAGCTGTTGCTTCGTCATCGAGTTCCCAGACTATGGCAGCTCTGTGGGTGTAACATTTTATAAGGAGGATGTGATCCACCCAAATCACTTGGGTTCCTGGATCCTTTCACAGCATTATAAGGCTGCTTTGAGACAATGTCTTACCAATGACCCAAGCCCACCTCATTTAATCCCTACCATTGTGTTGCTGAGTCATCATAATGCTTCAGCAAAATGTACATTATACCAGGGGAGTTGGAAGACACAATGTAAATAACCTATTGTATGTCCCTCTTACTGCCCTGCATGCCTCTACTGATCCTACAGTTATTGTATGCAGTAATCATGTGCCTGTGCGTTATACTGTCAGCACTGAGGCGGTGTGGCCTAGCAGGAAGTCCACTGTGATCAGCTCACCCTGCACTAACATAAATAACCTGAGCACTTCTGCTAAACTTCCCAGTAAAACAAGAGAATATATGTTTTGGCCTACTTGACGTGTTATTTTAGAGAATATATGGTGTGGGCTACTTGACGTGTTCTTTTAGAGAATATATGGTGTGGGCTACTTGACGTGTTCTTTTAGAGAATATATGACTAGGCCTACTTGACATGTTCTTTTAGAGAATATATGACTAGGCCTACTTGACATGTTCTTTTAGAGAATATATGACTAGGCCTACTTGACATGTTCTTTTAGAGAATATATGGTGTGGGCTACTTGACGTGTTCCCTTTCATTCTCAGTGGGGTGATGGCCGTTCCGCCTGCGGTGTAAAACATACTTTACATCCCGTCTCACCGAAGGGTTTGGAATCTCTGAAAAGGGAACATTTCCGCCGTTAATTTCTTTAACAATCTCGTGGAGCGTTATTGGCTTTGTTGTTTGTGTTGTGTTTTCTCTGTTGGTCCCCAGGGGAGGGAGTCTGTTAGCTGAGTGTAGAGGGGTCTGTTAGCTGAGTGTAGAGGGGTCTGTTAGCTGAGTGTAGAGGGGTCTGTTAGCTGAGTGTAGAGGAGGGAGTCATTTAGCTGAGTGTAGAGGAGGGAGTCTGTTAGCTGAGTGTAGAGGAGGGAGTCTGTTAGCTGAGTGTAGAGGGGTCTGTTAGCTGAGTGTAGAGGAGAGAGTCAGTTAGCTGAGTGTAGAGGAGGGAGTCTGTTAGCTGAGTGTAGAGGAGGGAGTCTGTTAGCTGAGTGTAGAGGAGGGAGTCATTTAGCTGAGTGTAGAGGAGGGAGTCTGTTAGCTGAGTGTAGAGGAGGGAGTCTGTTAGCTGAGTGTAGAGGAGGGAGTCTGTTAGCTGAGTGTAGAGGAGGGAGTCTGTTAGCTGAGTGTAGAGGAGGGAGTCATTTAGCTGAGTGTAGAGGAGGGAGTCTGTTAGCTGAGTGTAGAGGGGTCTGTTAGCTGAGTGTAGAGGAGAGAGTCAGTTAGCTGAGTGTAGAGGAGGGAGTCTGTTAGCTGAGTGTAGAGGAGGGAGTCATTTAGCTGAGTGTAGAGGAGGGAGTCTGTTAGCTGAGTGTAGAGGGGTCTGTTAGCTGAGTGTAGAGGAGAGAGTCAGTTAGCTGAGTGTAGAGGAGGGAGTCTGTTAGCTGAGTGTAGAGGAGGGAGTCATTTAGCTGAGTGTAGAGGGGTCTGTTAGCTGAGTGTAGAGGAGAGAGTCTGTTAGCTGAGTGTAGAGGAGGGAGTCATTTAGCTGAGTGTAGAGGAGGGAGTCTGTTAGCTGAGTGTAGAGGAGGGAGTCATTTAGCTGAGTGTAGAGGGGTCTGTTAGCTGAGTGTAGAGGAGAGAGTCTGTTAGCTGAGTGTAGAGGAGGGAGTCATTTAGCTGAGTGTAGAGGAGGGAGTCTGTTAGCTGAGTGTAGAGGAGTCTGTTAGCTGAGTGTAGAGGAGTCAGTTAGCTGAGTGTAGAGGAGTCTGTTAGCTGAGTGTAGAGGAGTCTGTTAGCTGAGTGTAGAGGAGTCAGTTAGCTGAGTGTAGAGGAGTCAGTTAGCTGAGTGTAGAGGAGTCAGTTAGCTGAGTGTAGAGGGAGTCAGTTAGCTGAGTGTAGAGGAGGGAGTCAGTTAGCTGAGTGTAGAGGAGGGAGTCATTTAGCTGAGTGTAGAGGAGGGAGTCATTTAGCTGAGTGTAGAGGAGGGAGTCATTTAGCTGAGTGTAGAGGAGGGAGTCTGTTAGCTGAGTGTAGAGGAGTCAGTTAGCTGAGTGTAGAGGAGTCAGTTAGCTGAGTGTAGAGGAGTCAGTTAGCTGAGTGTAGAGGGAGTCAGTTAGCTGAGTGTAGAGGGAGTCAGTTAGCTGAGTGTAGAGGGAGTCAGTTAGCTGAGTGTAGAGGAGTCAGTTAGCTGAGTGTAGAGGGAGTCAGTTAGCTGAGTGTAGAGGAGTCAGTTAGCTGAGTGTAGAGGAGTCAGTTAGCTGAGTGTAGAGGAGTCAGTTAGCTGAGTGTAGAGGGAGTCAGTTAGCTGAGTGTAGAGGGAGTCAGTTAGCTGAGTGTAGAGGGAGTCAGTTAGCTGAGTGTAGAGGAGTCAGTTAGCTGAGTGTAGAGGAGTCAGTTAGCTGAGTGTAGAGGAGTCAGTTAGCTGAGTGTAGAGGGAGTCAGTTAGCTGAGTGTAGAGGGAGTCAGTTAGCTGAGTGTAGAGGGAGTCAGTTAGCTGAGTGTAGAGGAGGGAGTCAGTTAGCTGAGTGTAGAGGAGGGAGTCAGTTAGCTGAGTGTAGAGGAGGGAGTCAGTTAGCTGAGTGTAGAGGAGGGAGTCAGTTAGCTGAGTGTAGAGGAGGGAGTCAGTTAGCTGAGTGTAGAGGAGAGAGTCAGTTGGCTGAGTGTAGAGGAGAGAGTCAGTTAGCTGAGTAGAGGAGAGAGTCAGTTAGCTGAGTGTAGAGGAGAGAGTCATTTAGCTGAGTGTAGAAGAGGGAGTCAGTTAGCTGAGTAGACGAGGGAGTCATTTAGCTGAGTGTAGAGGAGAGAGTCAGTTAGCTGAGTGTAGAGGAGAGCGTCAGTTAGCTGAGTAGAGGAGAGCGTCAGTTAGCTGAGTAGAGGAGGGAGTCAGTTAGCTGAGTAGAGGAGGGAGTCAGTTAGCTGAGTAGAGGAGGGAGTCAGTTAGCTGAGTGTAGAGGAGAGAGTCAGTTAGCTGAGTGTAGAGGAGTCAGTTAGCTGAGTAGAGGAGGGAGTCTGTTAGCTGAGTAGAGGACCACACAGAGTGCCCTTGTGTAAGCAGGCACCACATGTGCCACAGATTTGAATAAGGCCTGACTGGATAAAGCAAAAAGATATTATTAGACTGAGAGGAAAGACCACGGGCAGTAAATATGAATAATCATACCTAAAGAGAACAACAGAGAACACTGAAGCTCTATAAATGTGTGATGCTACACACAGGACTGTACAGATTCTGGGGGATTCAACCCTCCTGTCCGTCAGCCTCTTGATTTGAGGGGTTAGTAATGAGGCGCTGCCATTACAGTCCCCCTATTCTCTCCTGTAGACGTTCAGTCTCCTTATTAATCTCTGTGTTGTAGTTCATAACGCTTCCCCTTTACAGACAGCTCTATGGTGGTGTCATGTATCTTCCTAACAGGCCTTCTCAACAAGGAGGTGAGAGCCTGGTGTGGGTGCCATTGTAACCCACACAGACAGACACACACCTTCCTCCTCCATAAGGTTCTAGCAGTCTTTTTTTATTTTAATTTTAAAGGAAAACAAGGTCGTGCAATTCTAAAAATAAAAAAAATTCCAAGGCTTATAATAAATAAATAATATGCCATTTAGCAGACGCGTTTATCCAAAGCGACTTACAGTCATGTGTGCATACATTATATGTATGGGTGGTCCCGGGAATCGAACCCACTACCCTGGCGTTACAAGCGGTGGTCCTTCTGTAGCTCAGTTGGTAGAGCATGGCGCTTGTAACGCCAGGGTAGTGGGTTCGATCCCCGGGATCACCCATACGTAGTATGTATGCACACATGACTGTAAGTCGCTTTGGATAAAAGCGTCTGCTAAATGGCATATATTATTATATTACAAGCGCCATGCTCTACCAACTGAGCTACAGAAGGACGTGTTCATGACGTGTTCATATGATATGTACGGGACCAGGGGTCGTATGCCACTGCTGCTACTCAACACAAGCCACTGAACACTGGACATCGGTCCTAACTTTGGCCTATTTTCGTTAGAATTAATTGAATGTATTTTAGAAAATAAGCCTTTAGTCATTTTTTTTAAAAATGTAAGTGTAGATTTTGCCGACAGCACACTCAAAGTACCCTTCCTCTCAGAATAGTACCCTGGAGCCACAGCCATCAATGACGAAAGTGGTCGACGACAACAATAAACGGCAGCACTTGAAATAGCTTTGCCTGCCAGTCCGCTCAACCACTACATGTCTTATCAGATAGCAGCATTTCGGCACCACAGCTCAGGGACAGATCTTTCTTTCTAAGGGAAACATCTAGAGATCAATCCATTTCAACTAGTTGATTACCGCATATAAAAAAATATATAAAAAACCTAAACACAGATTACAGAAAATATGGATTTTGACCGACCGAGGAACGTTTCATTTTTTTACTTTACCGGGGGAGTTCAACTACTCCACGGAGAGAACGCCAGGTCAGTCCTCCCTCTTATTCTGATAGGGATCTGTTGGACTGGAGTCATAGGGAACCTTCTGGTACTACTGAGTCTCATCCACGACCTGAGAAACGGGACAGCATCCGAAGTCAAAGCGCTACTTGCCGGTCTGAGCTCTACAGACCTATTGATCACACTGCTGTGTGCACCTGTGCGCGCAGTCACCTACTACAGACAGACCTGGATCTTGGGAAGCTTGTTGTGCCAAACAGCGGATTGGTTTCAGCACTCCTGCCTGGTCGCCAAAACGTTCACCCTGGCGGCAACAACCGGGGCAAGATGTACCTTTGTTTCAGGCTCCTCTGATAGCAAATATTTTAGCCACATGCACATCTATGGAGCCCTGGCTTTCATCTGGATAGCATCACTGGTCTCCTCCACCCCTCTTACGATATTCGCGTCTTTACAGCCATACCATGACGTCAAGCTGTGCGTAACTGAAATACCATTTTGCGCATCTGGGTTCATGGATGTGTTCTACAAGATCTACCCAACCCTAACTTACCTGGTGCCCATTCTCTTTACCGTTGTGCACTACACCAAGACACTACTGGACACGAAGTCGAAGGGGGACCTTGACGTGACCAGTGTTCAACCCCAGGACAAGGGGGCCACTACGGTGTGGTTATCCGTCAGTGTGGCCAACGCGCTCATGCTACTGCCCGAATGGAGCTCATGGACTTGGGCTCGGTTGGGATACAGTAACAACTACACACCTCCTGTGGGGTTCGTCATCTTCTCTCAGGTCCTCATGTACTCATGTAGCGCTCTGTCTCCCATCATATTCCTCACCGCATATGAAGACGTGCGTCATGGGCTCAAAAGTCTGTGGCTTATTAGAACTTGCAGACGCTCGAAACGCACCAGTAGTAGCACAAGTCCAAATATGGAGGAGAACGGAGCAGAGGGAAGAGGAGCCATTGTCCTCTATCCGCTCGTGGACTTGAAACATGCGTCTTTGGAGACGCCAGAGGGGTGCGATCTGCGCACAGACACTGCAGCGCGGAAGATCTTTCCTGACTTGGAACACTTTTGGACAGAGCGCGTGAACACGCACGATCCACTTCCGTGGGAGTCACAGGAGGAACAATCATACTTTAAATCCTGAATTGATCTGAGCGGACGGAGAGACAGACGATTTTGGGATGAATATAGTTTTGCTGTCCCACAGATGATTTGGAAATGGTCCTCTTTCTGATGTATATGCGTTAGCCTAACTATTGAATTAAAATGACATATTTTTCGCATTATTCATACACTCAGAATTAGTTGCTTCATCTTCAGTTGCCTACCTCTCCTTGTTGTGCATGAGAGTTCAATTGCGTGGTCTCAGTGGGTGTTCTCACTAAGTAGAGTACATGGGCGGAGAATCAAGTCGCAGTTAAACTTAAATATTAAATTAAATTAAATATGATTAGAATGTAGTTTACTACAGTGTCTGTAAATAAATATTGATAATGGAACAAAGAGGGTGCTCAGCCAACGTGAGTCGAAGTACAATGAAAAACATGTAATTATGATTGAAAGGCACAACTCGCACATAGGTGACCATAGGTTAGGTTACCATAGTGACCATAGGTTTAGGTTACCATGGTGACCATAGGTTAGGCTACCATGGTGACCATAGGTTTAGGCTACTATGGTGACCATAGGTTTAGGTTACCATGGTGACCATAGGTTTAGGTTACCATGGTGACCATAGGTTAGGCTACTATGGTGACCATAGGTTAGGTTACTATGGTCACCATAGGTTAGGTTACTATGATCACTTGATGTAAAATGGGACCCAACGAGGCCATATAGTAGGCTTCACACAACCTGTTATTCTGCTCTGTGGTGTCCAAATTGTCCTAAATCAAGCAGGCTGAACACAACAACAAAAAATGCAATTTCAGAATGTTGGGGAGACATGACCCCCTCTCCCCCGTCCCCAGGGAAAGTTGCACCCCTGGTACATTTTATAAATAGATCCAATTGTGTTTATCTTATTTTTAATTACAGTCATGTTTTTAGTAAGAGTCATGTTTTTAGTAAGAGTCATGTTTTTAGTAAGAGTCATGTTTTTAATAACAGTCATGTTTTTAGTAACAGTCATGTTTTAATAACAGTCATGTTTTTAATAACAGTCATGTTTTTAATAACAGTCATGTTTTTAATAACAGTCATGTTTTTAATAACAGTCATGTTTTTAATAAGTCATGTTTTTAATAACAGTCATGTTTTTAATAAGTCATGTTTTTAATACCAGTCATGTTTTTAATAAGTCATGTTTTTAATAAGTCATGTTTTTAATAAGTCATGTTAATACTCACTGATGCTGGTTATCCTCTTTGCATGATCCTAATGAGCTAGATGCCCAAACATAATATGCTCTACGATGTTTAATGTTACTATTAGCCTAGCTATTTGGAAAGTTCTTGAAACTGCATGTCTATTTGGTGTTTGTGCAATTATATTATCGAACTACCTTGAGTTGATTCATTTGACTATTTTCCAGACAACTGATTGGGAGAATACAGTATGTTACAATATGTAAACTGAGTATTTCCAAAACATTAGGAACATCTGCTCTTTCCATGACATAGACTGACCAGGTGAATCCAGGTGAAAGCTATGATCCCGTATTGCTGTCACTTGTTAAATCCACTTCAAATCAGTGTAGATGAAGGGGAGGAGACGGGTTAAATAAGGATTTTTAAGCCATTCTGTAAGTCCAATGTAAATACCTTGCTATAAGAGCCACTTGATATAAACTGGGACCCAACAGGGCCATGTAGTAGGCTTGATATAAACTGGGACCCAACAGGGCCATGTAGTAGGCTTGATATAAACTGGGACCCAACAGGGCCATATACAGGCAGCCTCGAAACAAGCTCCTTGTTCCTGAACTGTCATAATTTTCTCCCGCAGTGTAATCATTAATATGTTTTATAAATAACTGGTGCTGTTTGGTGTAGTGATTAATATGTTTGATAAATAACCAACACTTTTTGGTGTAATGGTAGACAGGGTATTTCCAGTTGGTGTGCTTCCCTATGATGACATTGAAAACAGAGTCAGATGGATAGGTAATGCTGATTTTAATAAGATTTACAGTCAATTATCTTATTGACATGATTGATTGATTAATGTATATGTAGAATCTTGTTCATTTCTAGTCATCGTTGGTCTGCAGTAGAATCGTGTTCATTTCTAGTCATCGTTGGTCTGCAGTAGAATCGTGTTCCCGAGGTTTATGGTCTGATCCGCCTTCCAGTTTCTATAAAGTAGATTTCAATTTTACTTCCTGTATCATAATCACATTATTGATTCATTCAATAATTGATTGATCTAAAGAATGGACATCATGAAGATGTGAAATAACCAAAAAAATACTAATTCCATACACCAATCTAGGAAATATTTCCCTCATCCTCCAGCTTTAATAGAATCTTGTCCCGCAGGTACAAGGCTCGTTCCTCCTCTCTGTCTCTGTAGAAGGACGAGCAGATCTTCCTCCTGATCCTCCTGGAGAACACCTGACATAATAACATCGTAATATGATACATGGCATTTGCAGAAGCTTTTTATCCAAACGTTACGTAGAGTAGTAACGTTTTCAAATGGGTGGCAGCAAACAAAAGAGCTACACAGGACCACCTCTCACCTCTCCCAGAATCATGACCAGGGCGGTGAGGAAGAGGGCTGCGGTGGTAGAGAGGACAGACGGGTCTGGGGGGGACAGGGGACGTACGCAGTCCGGGGGCAACAGCAGGATCCTGTAGCGATACTCTTTGTTCATTTCTCCCGCAGGTTCACGGATAAAGCCAATGATTAGGGCTGTAATCTAAAAACAGAGACAGAGGGTGGAGCATTGTGGATGGTAATACAGCTGAAACTGTTGAACCGGGTAACGTAACCGGGTAACGTAACCAGGTAACGTAACCGGGTAACGTAACCAGGTAACGTAACCAGATAATCTAACCAGGTAACGTAACCAGGTAACGTAACCAGGTAACGTAACCAGATAATCTAACCAGGTAACGTAACCAGATAATCTAACCAGGTAACGTAACCAGGTAGCGTAACCAGATAATCTAACCAGGTAACGTAACCAGGTAACGTAACCAGATAATCTAACCAGGTAACGTAACCAGATAATCTAACCAGGTAACGTAACCAGATAATCTAACCAGGTAACGTAACCAGATAATCTAACCAGGTAACGTAACCAGATAATCTAACCAGGTAACGTAACCAGATAATCTAACCAGGTAACGTAACCAGGTAGCGTAACCAGGTAATCTAACCAGGTAGTGTAACCAAGTAATCTAACCAGGTAATCTAACCAGGTAATATAACCAGGTAACATAACCAGATAATCTAACCAGGTAGTGTAACCAGGTAACGTAACCAGGTAACATAACCAGATAATCTAACCAGGTAATCTAACCAGATAATCTAACCAGGTAATCTAACCAGATAATCTAACCAGATAATCTAACCAGGTAACGTAACCAGGTAATCTAACCAGGTAATCTAACCAGATAATCTAACCAGGTAACATGACCAGATAATCTAACCAGGTAACGTAACCAGGTAACGTAACCAGATAATCTAACCAGGTAATGTAACCAGGTAACATAACCAGATAATCTAACCAGGTAACGTAACCAGGTAATCTAACCAGGTAGTGTAACCAGATAATCTAACCAGGTAATCTAACCAGATAATCTAACCAGGTAACGTAACCAGATAATCTAACCAGGTAATCTAACCAGATAATCTAACCAGGTAATCTAACCAGATAATCTAACCAGGTAACGTAACCAGATAATCTAACCAGGTAATCTAACCAGATAATCTAACCAGGTAACGTAACCAGGTAATCTAACCAGGTAGTGTAACCAGGTAATCTAACCAGATAATCTAACCAGGTAATCTAACCAGGTAGTGTAACCAGGTAACGTAACCAGGTAATCTAACCAGGTAGTGTAACCAGGTAACGTAACCAGATAATCTAACCAGGTAATCTAACCAGGTAGTGTAACCAGGTAACGTAACCAGATAATCTAACCAGGTAATCTAACCAGGTAGTGTAACCAGGTAACATAACCAGGTAATCTAACCAGGTAGTGTAACCAGGTAACGTAACCAGATAATCTAACCATGCAGTGTAACCAGGTAGTGTAACCAGGTAACATAACCAGGTAACATAACCAGATAATCTAACCAGGTAACGTAACCAGATAATCTAACCAGGTAATCTAACCAGGTAACATAACCAGATAATCTAACCAGGTAGTGTAACCAGGTAATCTAACCAGGTAATCTAACCAGGTAACATAACCAGGTAATCTAACCAGGTAACATAACCAGATAATCTAACCAGGTAACGTAACCAGGTAGTCTAACCAGGTAGTGTAACCAGATAACGTAACCAGGTAACATAACCAGATAATCTAACCAGGTAACGTAACCAGGTAACATAACCAGGTAACGTAACCAGGTAACATAACCAGATAATCTAACCAGGTAACGTAACCAGGTAACATAACCAGATAATCTAACCAGGTAGTGTAACCAGGTAACATAACCAGATAATCTAACCAGGTAGTGTAACCAGGTAATCTAACCAGGTAATCTAACCAGGTAACATAACCAGGTAATCTAACCAGGTAATATAACCAGATAATCTAACCAGGTAACATAACCAGATAATCTAACCAGGTAACATAACCAGGTAATCTAACCAGATAACATAACCAGATAATCTAACCAGGTAGTGTAACCAAGTAATCTAACCAGGTAATCTAACCAGGTAACATAACCAGGTAATCTAACCAGGTAATATAACCAGGTAACATAACCAGGTAATCTAACCAGGTAATGTAACCAAGTAATCTAACCATGCAGTGTAACCAGGTAGTGTAACCAGGTAACGTAACCAGGTAACGTAACCAGGTAACGTAACCAGATAATCTAACCAGGTAACATAACCAGGTAACATAACCAGGTAATCTAACCAGGTAATGTAACCAAGTAATCTAACCATGCAGTGTAACCAGGTAGTGTAACCAGGTAACGTAACCAGGTAATCTAACCAGGTAACGTAACCAGATAATCTAACCAGGTAACGTAACCAGATAATCTAACCAGGTAACGTAACCAGGTAACGTAACCAGATAATCTAACCAGATAATCTAACCAGGTAACGTAACCAGATAATCTAACCAGGTAACGTAACCAGATAATCTAACCATGTAGTGTAACCAGATAATCTAACCAGGTAACGTAACCAGATAATCTAACCAGGTAACGTAACCAGATAATCTAACCAGGTAACGTAACCAGATAATCTAACCAGGTAACGTAACCAGATAATCTAACCAGGTAACGTAACCAGGTAACGTAACCAGGTAACGTAACCAGATAATCTAACCAGGTAACGTAACCAGGTAACGTAACCAGATAATCTAACCAGGTAGTGTAACCAGGTAGTGTAACCAGGTAACGTAACCAGATAATCTAACCAGGTAGTGTAACCAGGTAACATAACCAGATAATCTAACCAGGTAACGTAACCAGGTAGTCTAACCAGGTAACGTAACCAGGTAACGTAACCAGGTAACGTAACCAGGTAACGTAACCAGATAATCTAACCAGGTAACGTAACCAGGTAACATAACCAGGTAATCTAACCAGGTAACATAACCAGATAATCTAACCAGGTAGTGTAACCAGGTAACATAACCAGATAATCTAACCAGGTAGTGTAACCAAGTAATCTAACCAGGTAATATAACCAGGTAACATAACCAGGTAATCTAACCAGGTAATGTAACCAAGTAATCTAACCATGCAGTGTAACCAGGTAGTGTAACCAGGTAACGTAACCAGGTAACGTAACCAGGTAACGTAACCAGGTAACATAACCAGGTAATCTAACCAGGTAACGTAACCAGATAATCTAACCAGGTAACGTAACCAGATAATCTAACCAGGTAACGTAACCAGGTAACGTAACCAGGTAACGTAACCAGATAATGTGCCCAGGTAGTGTAACCAGGTAACGTAACCAGGTAACGTAACCAGGTAATCTAACCAGGTAATCTAACCAGGTAATCTAACCAGGTAATCTAACCAGGTAACCTAACCAGGTAACGTAACCAGGTAACGTAACCAGGTAATCTAACCAGGTAATCTAACCAGGTAATCTAACCAGGTAACGTAACCAGGTAACGTAACCAGATAATCTAACCAGGTAACGTAACCAGGTAGCGTAACCAGGTAATCTAACCAGGTAGTGTAACCAAGTAATCTAACCAGGTAATCTAACCAGGTAATATAACCAGGTAACATAACCAGATAATCTAACCAGGTAGTGTAACCAGGTAACATAACCAGGTAATCTAACCAGGTAATCTAACCAGGTAACATAACCAGGTAATCTAACCAGGTAATATAACCAGGTAACATAACCAGGTAATCTAACCAGGTAATGTAACCAAGTAATCTAACCATGCAGTGTAACCAAGTAATCTAACCATGCAGTGTAACCAGGTAGTGTAACCAGGTAACGTAACCAGATAATCTAACCAGGTAATCTAACCAGATAATCTAACCAGGTAACATGACCAGATAATCTAACCAGGTAACGTAACCAGATAATCTAACCAGGTAACGTAACCAGGTAACATAACCAGATAATCTAACCAGGTAACGTAACCAGGTAATCTAACCAGGTAGTGTAACCAGATAATCTAACCAGGTAATCTAACCAGATAATCCAACCAGGTAACGTAACCAGATAATCTAACCAGGTAATCTAACCAGATAATCTAACCAGGTAATCTAACCAGATAATCTAACCAGGTAATCTAACCAGATAATCTAACCAGATAATCTAACCAGGTAACGTAACCAGGTAACATAACCAGATAATCTAACCAGATAATCTAACCAGGTAACGTAACCAGGTAACATAACCAGATAATCTAACCAGGTAACGTAACCAGGTAATCTAACCAGGTAGTGTAACCAGATAATCTAACCAGGTAATCTAACCAGATAATCTAACCAGGTAACGTAACCAGATAATCTAACCAGGTAATCTAACCAGATAATCTAACCAGGTAATCTAACCAGATAATCTAACCAGATAATCTAACCAGATAATCTAACCAGATAATCTAACCAGATAATCTAACCAGATAATCTAACCAGATAATCTAACCAGATAATCTAACCAGGTAATCTAACCAGATAATCTAACCAGATAATCTAACCAGATAATCTAACCAGGTAATCTAACCAGATAATCTAACCAGATAATCTAACCAGATAATATAACCAGGTAATCTAACCAGATAATCTAACCAGGTAATCTAACCAGATAATCTAACCAGATAATCTAACCAGGTAACGTAACCAGGTAATCTAACCAGGTAATCTAACCAGATAATCTAACCAGGTAATCTAACCAGATAATCTAACCAGGTAACATGACCAGATAATCTAACCAGGTAACGTAACCAGGTAACGTAACCAGATAATCTAACCAGGTAACGTAACCAGGTAACATAACCAGATAATCTAACCAGGTAACGTAACCAGGTAATCTAACCAGGTAGTGTAACCAGATAATCTAACCAGGTAATCTAACCAGATAATCTAACCAGGTAACGTAACCAGATAATCTAACCAGGTAATCTAACCAGAAAATCTAACCAGGTAATCTAACCAGATAATCTAACCAGGTAACGTAACCAGGTAATCTAACCAGGTAATCTAACCAGATAATCTAACCAGGTAATCTAACCAGATAATCTAACCAGGTAACGTAACCAGGTAATCTAACCAGGTAGTGTAACCAGGTAACGTAACCAGATAATCTAACCAGGTAATCTAACCAGGTAGTGTAACCAGGTAACGTAACCAGGTAATCTAACCAGGTAGTGTAACCAGGTAACGTAACCAGATAATCTAACCAGGTAATCTAACCAGGTAGTGTAACCAGGTAACGTAACCAGGTAATCTAACCAGGTAGTGTAACCAGGTAACGTAACCAGATAATCTAACCATGCAGTGTAACCAGGTAGTGTAACCAGGTAACATAACCAGGTAACATAACCAGATAATCTAACCAGGTAACGTAACCAGATAATCTAACCAGGTAATCTAACCAGGTAACATAACCAGATAATCTAACCAGGTAGTGTAACCAGGTAATCTAACCAGGTAATCTAACCAGGTAACATAACCAGGTAATCTAACCAGGTAACATAACCAGATAATCTAACCAGGTAACGTAACCAGGTAGTCTAACCAGGTAGTGTAACCAGATAACGTAACCAGGTAACATAACCAGATAATCTAACCAGGTAACGTAACCAGGTAACATAACCAGGTAACGTAACCAGGTAACATAACCAGATAATCTAACCAGGTAGTGTAACCAGGTAACATAACCAGATAATCTAACCAGGTAACGTATCCAGGTAACATAACCAGATAATCTAACCAGGTAGTGTAACCAGGTAACATAACCAGATAATCTAACCAGGTAGTGTAACCAGGTAATCTAACCAGGTAATCTAACCAGGTAACATAACCAGGTAATCTAACCAGGTAATATAACCAGATAATCTAACCAGGTAACATAACCAGGTAATCTAACCAGGTAACATAACCAGATAATCTAACCAGGTAGTGTAACCAAGTAATCTAACCAGGTAATCTAACCAGGTAACATAACCAGGTAATCTAACCAGGTAATATAACCAGGTAACATAACCAGGTAATCTAACCAGGTAATGTAACCAAGTAATCTAACCATGCAGTGTAACCAGGTAGTGTAACCAGGTAACGTAACCAGGTAACGTAACCAGGTAACGTAACCAGATAATCTAACCAGGTAACATAACCAGGTAATCTAACCAGGTAACATAACCAGATAATCTAACCAGGTAGTGTAACCAGGTAACATAACCAGATAATCTAACCAGGTAGTGTAACCAGGTAATCTAACCAGGTAATCTAACCAGGTAACATAACCAGGTAATCTAACCAGGTAACATAACCAGATAATCTAACCAGGTAGTGTAACCAAGTAATCTAACCAGGTAATCTAACCAGGTAACATAACCAGGTAATCTAACCAGGTAATATAACCAGGTAACATAACCAGGTAATCTAACCAGGTAATGTAACCAAGTAATCTAACCATGCAGTGTAACCAGGTAGTGTAACCAGGTAACGTAACCAGGTAACGTAACCAGGTAACGTAACCAGATAATCTAACCAGGTAACGTAACCAGATAATCTAACCAGGTAACGTAACCAGGTAACGTAACCAGATAATCTAACCAGATAATCTAACCAGGTAACGTAACCAGATAATCTAACCAGGTAACGTAACCAGATAATCTAACCATGTAGTAACCAGTAACCAGATAATCTAACCAGGTAACGTAACCAGATAATCTAACCAGGTAACGTAACCAGATAATCTAACCAGGTAACGTAACCAGATAATCTAACCAGGTAACGTAACCAGATAATCTAACCAGGTAACGTAACCAGGTAACGTAACCAGATAATCTAACCAGGTAACGTAACCAGGTAACGTAACCAGATAATCTAACCAGGTAACGTAACCAGATAATCTAACCAGGTAACGTAACCAGGTAACGTAACCAGATAATCTAACCAGGTAGTGTAACCAGGTAGTGTAACCAGGTAACGTAACCAGATAATCTAACCAGGTAGTGTAACCAGGTAACATAACCAGATAATCTAACCAGGTAACGTAACCAGGTAGTCTAACCAGGTAACGTAACCAGGTAACGTAACCAGGTAACGTAACCAGATAATCTAACCAGGTAACGTAACCAGATAATCTAACCAGGTAACGTAACCAGATAATCTAACCAGGTAACGTAACCAGGTAACGTAACCAGATAATGTGCCCAGGTAGTGTAACCAGGTAACGTAACCAGGTAATCTAACCAGGTAATCTAACCAGGTAATCTAACCAGGTAACGTAACCAGGTAACCTAACCAGGTAACGTAACCAGATAATCTAACCAGGTAACGTAACCAGGTAACGTAACCAGATAATCTAACCAGGTAGTGTAACCAGGTAGTGTAACCAGGTAACGTAACCAGATAATCTAACCAGGTAGTGTAACCAGGTAACATAACCAGATAATCTAACCAGGTAACGTAACCAGGTAGTCTAACCAGGTAACGTAACCAGGTAACGTAACCAGGTAACGTAACCAGATAATCTAACCAGGTAACGTAACCAGGTAACGTAACCAGGTAACATAACCAGGTAATCTAACCAGGTAACATAACCAGATAATCTAACCAGGTAGTGTAACCAGGTAACATAACCAGATAATCTAACCAGGTAGTGTAACCAAGTAATCTAACCAGGTAATATAACCAGGTAACATAACCAGGTAATCTAACCAGGTAATGTAACCAAGTAATCTAACCATGCAGTGTAACCAGGTAGTGTAACCAGGTAGTGTAACCAGGTAACGTAACCAGGTAACGTAACCAGGTAACATAACCAGGTAATCTAACCAGGTAACGTAACCAGATAATCTAACCAGGTAACGTAACCAGATAATCTAACCAGGTAACGTAACCAGGTAACGTAACCAGATAATGTGCCCAGGTAGTGTAACCAGGTAACGTAACCAGGTAATCTAACCAGGTAATCTAACCAGGTAATCTAACCAGGTAACGTAACCAGGTAACCTAACCAGGTAATCTAACCAGGTAACATAACCAGATAATCTAACCAGGTAGTGTAACCAGGTAATCTAACCAGGTAATCTAACCAGGTAACATAACCAGGTAATCTAACCAGGTAACATAACCAGATAATCTAACCAGGTAGTGTAACCAAGTAATCTAACCAGGTAATCTAACCAGGTAACATAACCAGGTAATCTAACCAGGTAATATAACCAGGTAACATAACCAGGTAATCTAACCAGGTAATGTAACCAAGTAATCTAACCATGCAGTGTAACCAGGTAGTGTAACCAGGTAACGTAACCAGGTAACGTAACCAGGTAACGTAACCAGATAATCTAACCAGGTAACGTAACCAGATAATCTAACCAGGTAACGTAACCAGGTAACGTAACCAGATAATCTAACCAGATAATCTAACCAGGTAACGTAACCAGATAATCTAACCAGGTAACGTAACCAGATAATCTAACCATGTAGTGTAACCAGATAATCTAACCAGGTAACGTAACCAGATAATCTAACCAGGTAACGTAACCAGATAATCTAACCAGGTAACGTAACCAGATAATCTAACCAGGTAACGTAACCAGATAATCTAACCAGGTAACGTAACCAGGTAACGTAACCAGATAATCTAACCAGGTAACGTAACCAGGTAACGTAACCAGATAATCTAACCAGGTAACGTAACCAGATAATCTAACCAGGTAACGTAACCAGGTAACGTAACCAGATAATCTAACCAGGTAGTGTAACCAGGTAGTGTAACCAGGTAACGTAACCAGATAATCTAACCAGGTAGTGTAACCAGGTAACATAACCAGATAATCTAACCAGGTAACGTAACCAGGTAGTCTAACCAGGTAACGTAACCAGGTAACGTAACCAGGTAACGTAACCAGATAATCTAACCAGGTAACGTAACCAGGTAACGTAACCAGGTAACATAACCAGGTAATCTAACCAGGTAACATAACCAGATAATCTAACCAGGTAGTGTAACCAGGTAACATAACCAGATAATCTAACCAGGTAGTGTAACCAAGTAATCTAACCAGGTAATATAACCAGGTAACATAACCAGGTAATCTAACCAGGTAATGTAACCAAGTAATCTAACCATGCAGTGTAACCAGGTAGTGTAACCAGGTAACGTAACCAGGTAACGTAACCAGGTAACGTAACCAGGTAACATAACCAGGTAATCTAACCAGGTAACGTAACCAGATAATCTAACCAGGTAACGTAACCAGATAATCTAACCAGGTAACGTAACCAGGTAACGTAACCAGATAATGTGCCCAGGTAGTGTAACCAGGTAACGTAACCAGGTAATCTAACCAGGTAATCTAACCAGGTAATCTAACCAGGTAACGTAACCAGGTAACCTAACCAGGTAATCTAACCAGGTAATCTAACCAGGTAATCTAACCAGGTAATCTAACCAGGTAACCTAACCACGTAACGTAACCACATAACCTAACCACGTAACGTAACCAGGTAACGTAACCAGGTAACCTAACCACGTAACGTAACCAGGTAACGTAACCAGGTAACGTAACCAGGTAACGTAACCAGGTAACATAACCAGATAATCTAACCAGGTAACATAACCAGGTAATCTAACCAGGTAATCTAACCAGGTAACCTAACCAGGTAATCTAACCAGGTAATCTAACCAGGTAATCTAACCAGGTAATCTAACCAGGTAACCTAACCACGTAACGTAACCACATAACCTAACCACGTAACGTAACCAGGTAACGTAACCAGGTAACCTAACCACGTAACGTAACCAGGTAACGTAACCAGATAATCTAACCAGGTAACGTAACCAGGTAACGTAACCAGATAATGTGCCCAGGTAGTGTAACCAGGTAACGTAACCAGGTAACGTAACCAGGTAACGTAACCAGGTAATCTAACCAGGTAATCTAACCAGGTAATCTAACCAGGTAATCTAACCAGGTAACCTAACCAGGTAACGTAACCAGGTAACGTAACCAGGTAATCTAACCAGGTAATCTAACCAGGTAATCTAACCAGGTAACGTAACCAGGTAACCTAACCAGGTAATCTAACCAGGTAATCTAACCAGGTAATCTAACCAGGTAATCTAACCAGGTAACCTAACCACGTAACGTAACCACATAACCTAACCACGTAACGTAACCAGGTAACGTAACCAGGTAACCTAACCACGTAACGTAACCAGGTAACGTAACCAGGTAACGTAACCAGGTAACGTAACCAGGTAACGTAACCAGGTAACATAACCAGATAATCTAACCAGGTAACATAACCAGGTAACGTAACCAGATAATCTAACCAGGTAGTGTTACCAGGTAACGTAACCAGATAATCTAACCAGGTAACGTAACCAGGTAGTGTAACCTGATAATCTAACCAGGTAACGTAACCAGGTAGCGTAACCAGGTAGCGTAACCAGGTAACGTAACCAGGTAACGTAACCAGATAATCTAACCAGATAATCCAACCAGGTAACGTGCCCAGGTAATCTAACCAGGTAACGTGCCCAGGTAATCTAACCAGGTAACGTAACCAGGTAACGTGCCCAGGTAATCTAACCAGGTAATCTAACCAGGTAACGTAACCAGGTAACGTAACCAGATAATCTAACCAGGTAGTGTAACCAGGTAATCTAACCAGGTAATCTAACCAGGTAACGTAACCAGGTAACGTAACCAGATAATCTAACCAGGTAACGTAACCAGATAATCTAACCAGGTAGTGTAACCAGATAATCTAACCAGGTAATCTAACCAGGTAATCTAACCAGGTAGTGTAACCAGGTAATCTAACCAGGTAGTGTAACCAGATAATCTAACCAGGTAGTGTAACCAGGTAACATGACCAGATAATCTAACCAGGTAGTGTAACCAGGTAACATAATCAGATAATCTAACCAGGTAACGTAACCAGATAATCTAACCAGGTAACGTAACCAGATAATCTAACCAGGTAACGTAACCAGGTAATATAACCAGGTAATGTAACCAGGTAATCTAACCAGGTAATCTAACCAGGTAATCTAACTAGGTAACCTAACCACGTAACGTAACCACGTAACCTAACCACGTAACGTAACCAGGTAACGTAACCAGGTAACGTAACCAGGTAATGTAACCAGGTAACGTAACCAGGTAACGTAACCAGGTAACGTAACCAGGTAATCTAACCAGGTAATCTAACCAGGTAATCTAACCAGGTAATCTAACCACGTAACCTAACCACGTAACCTAACCACGTAATGTAACCAGGTAACGTAAACAGGTAACGTAACCAGGTAACGTAACCAGGTAACGTAACCAGGTAACGTAACCAGATAATCTAACCAGGTAACATAACCAGGTAACGTAACCAGATAATCTAACCAGGTAACGTAACCAGGTAACGTAACCAGATAATCTAACCAGGTAACGTAACCAGATAATCTAACCAGGTAACGTAACCAGGTAATCTAACCAGGTAACGTAACCAGATAATCTAACCAGGTAACATAACCAGGTAACGTAACCAGATAATCTAACCAGGTAACGTAACCAGGTAACGTAACCAGATAATCTAACCAGGTAACGTAACCAGATAATCTAACCAGGTAACGTAACCAGGTAGTGTAACCAGATAATCTAACCAGGTAACGTAACCAGGTAGCGTAACCAGGTAACGTAACCAGATAATCTAACCAGGTAACGTAACCAGATAATCTAACCAGATAATCCAACCAGGTAACGTGCCCAGGTAATCTAACCAGGTAACGTGCCCAGGTAATCTAACCAGGTAACGTGCCCAGGTAATCTAACCAGGTAACGTAACCAGGTAACGTGCCCAGGTAATCTAACCAGGTAACGTAACCAGGTAACGTAACCAGATAATCTAACCAGGTAACGTAACCAGATAATCTAACCAGGTAGTGTAACCAGGTAATCTAACCAGGTAACGTAACCAGATAATCTAACCAGGTAATCTAACCAGGTAATCTAACCAGGTAGTGTAACCAGGTAATCTAACCAGGTAGTGTAACCAGGTAACGTAACCAGATAATCTAACCAGGTAATCTAACCAGGTAGTGTAAACAGGTAACATAACCAGATAATCTAACCAGGTAACGTAACCAGATAATCTAACCAGGTAATCTAACCAGGTAACGTAACCAGGTAGTGTAACCAGGTAATCTAACCAGGTAGTGTAACCAGGTAACGTAACCAGATAATCTAACCAGGTAGTGTAACCAGGTAACATAACCAGATAATCTAACCAGGTAACGTAACCAGGTAGTGTAACCAGGTAACATAACCAGATAATCTAACCAGGTAACGTAACCAGGTAGTGTAAACAGGTAACATAACCAGATAATCTAACCAGGTAACGTAACCAGGTAACGTAAACAGGTAACATAACCAGATAATCTAACCAGGTAACGTAACCAGGTAACGTAAACAGGTAATCTAACCAGATAATCTAACCAGGTAACGTAACCAGGTAACATAACCAGATAATCTAACCAGGTAACGTGCCCAGGTAACATAACCAGATAATCTAATCAGGTAGTGTAACCAGATAATCTAACCAGGTAACGTAACCAGGTAACATAACCAGATAATCTAACCAGGTAACGTAACCAGGTAACATAACCAGATAATCTAACCAGGTAGTGTAACCAGGTAACATAACCAGATAATCTAACCAGGTAACGTAACCAGGTAACATAACCAGATAATCTAACCAGGTAACGTGCCCAGGTAATCTAACCAGGTAGTGTAACCAGATAACGTAACCAGATAATCTAACCAGATAATCTAACCAGGTAACATAACCAGGTAACGTAACCAGATAATCTAACCAGGTAACATAACCAGGTAACGTAACCAGATAATCTAACCAGGTAGTGTAACCAGGTAATCTAACCAGGTAGTGTAACCAGGTAACGTAACCAGGTAACGTAACCAGGTAATCTAAACAGGTAATATAACCAGGTAACGTAACCAGGTAATCTAAACAGGTAATATAACCAGGTGACATAACCAGGTAATCTAATCAGGTAGTCTAACCAAGTAATCTAACCAGGTAACGTAACCAGATAATCTAACCAGGTAACGTAACCAGGCAACGTAACCAGATAATCTAACCAGGTAACGTGCCCAGGTAATCTAACCAGGTAGTGTAACCAGGTAACGTAACCAGATAATCTAACCAGGTAATGTAACCAGGATACGTAACCAGATAATCTAACCAGGTAACGTAACCAGGTAACGTAACCAGATAATCTAACCAGGTAGTGTAACCAGGTAATCTAACCAGATAATCTAACCAGGTAACGTGCCCAGGTAATCTAACCAGGTAGTGTAACCAGGTAACGTAACCAGATAATCTAACCAGGTAGTGTAACCAGGTAACATAACCAGATAATCTAACCAGGTAGTGTAACCAGGTAACATAACCAGATAATCTAACCAGGTAACGTAACCAGGTAACATAACCAGATAATCTAACCAGGTAGTGTAACCAGGTAACATAACCAGATAATCTAACCAGGTAACGTAACCAGGTAACATAACCAGATAATCTAACCAGGTAACGTGCCCAGGTAATCTAACCAGGTAGTGTAACCAGATAACGTAACCAGATAATCTAACCAGATAATATAACCAGGTAACGTAACCAGGTAATCTAAACAGGTAATATAACCAGGTAACATAACCAGGTAATCTAACCAGGTAGTCTAACCAAGTAATCTAACCAGGTAATCTAACTAGATAATCTAACCAGGTTACGTAACCAGATAATCTAACCATGTAGTGTAACCAGGTAACGTAACCAGGTAACGTAACCAGATAATCTAACCAGGTAACGTAACCAGGTAACGTAACCAGGTAACGTAACCAGGTAGCGTAACCAGGTAGCGTAACCAGGTAACGTAACCAGGTAACGTAACCAGATAATCTAACCAGGTAACGTAACCAGATAATCTAACCAGGTAACGTAACCAGGTAACGTAACCAGGTAACGTAACCAGGTAACGTAACCAGGTAGCGTAACCAGTTAACGTAACCAGGTAGCGTAACCAGGTAACGTAACCAGGTAACGTGCCCAGTTAGTCTAACCAAGTAATCTAACCAGGTAATCTAACTAGATAATCTAACCAGGTTACGTAACCAGATAATCTAACCAGATAATCTAACCAGTCAATGAGTAACTATATATATAATATATAGACAGGGTACCAGAGTCAATGAGTAACTATATATATATAATATATAGACAGGGTACCAGAGTCAATGAGTAACTATATATATATAATATATAGACAGGGTAACAGAGTAAATGAGTAACTATATATATAATATATAGACAGGGTACCAGAATCAATGAGTAACTATATATATAATATATAGACAGGGTACCAGAGTCAATAAGTAACTATATATATAATATATAGACAGGGTACCAGAATCAATGAGTAACGATATATATAATATATAGACAGGGTACCAGAGTCAATGAGTAACGATATATATATAATATATAGACAGGGTGCCAGAGTAAATGAGTAACTATATATATAATATATAGACAGGGTACCAGAATCAATGAGTAACTATATATATATATAATATATAGACAGGGTACCAGAGTAAATGAGTAACTATATATATAATATATAGACAGGGTACCAGAGTCAATGAGTAACTATATATATATAAATATATATATATAATATATACACGGGGTACCAGAGTCAATGAGTAACTATATATATATAATATATAGACAGGGTACCAGTACCGAGTCAATGAGTAACTATATATATATAATATATAGACAGGGTACCAGAGTCAATGAGTAACTATATATATAATATATAGACAGGGTGCCAGAGTCAATGAGTAACTATATATATATAATATATAGACAGGGTGCCAGAGTCAATGAGTAACTATATATATATAATATATAGACAGGGTACCAGAGTCAATGAGTAACTATATATATAATATATAGACAGGGTGCCAGAGTCAATGAGTAACTATATATATATATATAATATATAGACAGGGTACCAGAGTCAATGAGTAACTATATATATAATATATAGACAGGGTACCAGAGTCAATGAGTAACTATATATATATATAATATATAGACAGGGTACCAGAGTCAATGAGTAACTATATATATAATATATAGACAGGGTACCAGAGTCAATGAGTAACTATATATATAATATATAATATATACACGGGGTACCAGAATCAATGAGTAACTATATATATAATATATAGACAGGGTACCAGTACCGAGTCAATGAGTAACTATATATATATATATATATAATATATACACGGGATGCCAGAATCGATGAGTAACTATATATATAATATATAATATATAGACAGGGTACCAGTACCGAGTCAATGAGTAACTATATATATATATATATAATATATACACGGGATGCCAGAATCGATGAGTAACTATATATATAATATATAGACGGGGTGCCAGAATCAATGAGTAACGATATATATATATAATATATAGACAGGGTACCAGTACCGAGTCAATGAGTAACTATATATATATAATATATAATATATAGACGGGGTGCCAGAATCAATGAGTAACTATATATATATATATAATATATAGACAGGGTACCAGTACCGAGTCAATGAGTAACTATATATATATATATATATAATATATAGACAGGGTACCAGAGTCAATGAGTAACTATATATATAATATATAATATATACACGGGGTACCAGAATCAATGAGTAACTATATATATAATATATAGACAGGGTACCAGTACCGAGTCAATGAGTAACTATATATATATATATATAATATATAGACAGGGTACCAGAATCAATGAGTAACTATATATATAATATATAGACAGGGTACCAGTACCGAGTCAATGAGTAACTATATATATATATATATATAATATATAGACAGGGTACCAGAATCAATGAGTAACTATATATATATAATATATAGACAGGGTACCAGAATCAATGAGTAACTATATATATATATATATATATATAGACAGGGTACCAGAATCAATGAGTAACTATATATATAATATATAGACAGGGTACCAGTACCGAGTCAATGAGTAACTATATATATATATATATATATATATATACACGGGATGCCAGAATCGATGAGTAACTATATATATAATATATAATATATAGACAGGGTACCAGTACCGAGTCAATGAGTAACTATATATATATAATATATAATATATAGACGGGATGCCAGAATCAATGAGTAACTATATATATAATATATAATATATAATATATAGACGGGGTACCAGAGTCAATGAGTAACGGCAGATTTTCCCCTCGTCACCGGATCCTTATAAGGCACCCGATCTCCTTCCGCGATATCTCCTTCTTTATTGGGGGGGGGGGAGGGGTGTTGGATGTCTGGAGTAAATTCTTCACGTCCGACTCATGATAGAAAAGTCTTTGTTGAATATACTAACCTTCACACGGAGTGAGATGGTAGTTTTCACCTCAGGAATGTCCTGTGCCCAGCTCAGAGACGTCTGCAGGACAGAGTAGATGAGGTGGTCGAGCCCTAGGACCAGGGCACATACCAGGCAGTAGAAGCCCAGGATGGTGCCTCCCCACAGGCATCGTCTCAGCTCCCTCTGTGTCATCCTCCAGCCCCTGGTCCTCACCAGCCTCTTTCTGTAATCAATCAATCAAATGTACTTTATAAATTCCTTTTACATCAGTAGTTGGCACAAAGTGCTCTACAGATACCCAGCCTGGATCTGAAGAGACCTACAGGTTTCCCACCTGTAGGCCTCTGGGAGCTCCTCCACCCCCCGGGCCCTCAGTAACTCCTGTAGCCGGCGTGTCTGACACACATTGTCATGCTTTAGGTCTGTGAGATACCTGAGGAAAAGAAGAGAACTCCTCGTCTAAACATATGAAATCGGAGCCTGGAACCAAAACTACATCACATCAAATGTATTTTAAAAATCATTTTTCCGTCAGCAGTACACAGATACCCACCCTAAAGAGCAAGCCTCCCTAGAAGAAGGGGACCTACAGTAGTTAGGCAGGAACCTAGAAATAAACCTAGAGAGGAACTCAGAGGGGTGTCCTCTTCAGCTGTATTGGATAGATTACCTGACCAGGTAACTGGCAGAACTCCCCAGCAGCAGCATGATGAAGGAGGAGGCGATGACCTTCTGTGCTACGTGACCTGTGACCTCCAGAGTATCCTGTGTAAGGGAGTTAAGAATTTGCCTTAAGCTGAAAATCTGGTGCCATCGAAAATATTCATTTTTTTGGTGGCACAACTGATTGGTATGTTTTTCAAAGAGGGCGGTGGAGTTCGCGATCAGACTGATGAAGTGAAGCTGTTAGCAACACACTGATGTTGGTTTCACCTGAAGCAGAATTGCGTTATTGAAAACAAAGGCTGCTGCTTGTGTTCAAATAGCGTCAGGATTTTTTTTTTTTTTGCAAACTACGACAATAACCCTTTCCTAAACTCAACCTAATTCTCCTAACCTGCTATGTTAATTATTATAACCTTCTGATTAAGTTCTCCTAACCTGCTATAAAAAGTTACGTCTGCCATACTCCCCATCTAGTCAAAACCCGGCAGGCCTGCCCCGCAGAACAACGTGAGTTTCCAATAACACGATACACCTCACCTGCATGGCTTTGAACTCAGCCTTCAGTCTGGCCGAGGCGTTTCTGATACCCATCTTCATCTCCTCGACATCCACTCTGGTGCCATCGAAAATATTCATTTTTTTGGTGGCACAACTGATTGGTATGTTTTTCAAAGAGGGCGGTGGAGTTCGCGATCAGACTGATGAAGTGAAGCTGTTAGCAACACACTGATGTTGGTTTCACCTGAAGCAGAATTGCGTTATTGAAAACAAAGGCTGCTGCTTGTGTTCAAATAGCGTCAGGATTTTTTTTTTTTTTGCAAACTACGACAATAACCCTTTCCTAAACTCAACCTAATTCTCCTAACCTGCTATGTTAATTATTATAACCTTCTGATTAAGTTCTCCTAACCTGCTATAAAAAGTTACGTCTGCCATACTCCCCATCTAGTCAAAACCCGGCAGGCCTGCCCCGCAGAACAACGTGAGTTTCCAATAACACGATACACCTCACCTGCATGGCTTTGAACTCAGCCTTCAGTCTGGCCGAGGCGTTTCTGATACCCATCTTCATCTCCTCGACATCCACTTTCTGCTCCATCTGCAAGAACCGGTCGCTGTTCACAATACTCGGTATGCTTCCGATGAAATTCTTCATGTCGTGTAGGGCGTTGTTTACTTGACTGGTGGAGGCCAGGATTCTCTCGGCGGTGCTGTGGGAACCATTTAAAAGTGTGTCACATGGAGTCACATTTATTTATTTTCCATGATATAGCACACACTTTTTTTCCATACAGCTGGTTCTTAAAGAGTTTAGTCTGCTTCTTGATTAAATAACATCTCTCCTTCATGCTTCAGGGGAGAGTGGGGTAAATTCAGCACAGGCGGTTGGTGGCACCTTAATTGAGGAGGATGGGCTCGTGCTAATGGCTGGAGCCAAAAGGCCAAAGGCTAAGTTGAGTCAATGGCCACTATATCCATACAAATGATGATTACATGTTGTGGTCCTTCTGTAGCTCAGTTGGTAGAGCATGGCGCTTGTAACGCCAGGGTAGTGGGTTCGATTCCCGGGACCACTCATACGTAGAATGTATGCACACATGACTGTAAGTCGCTTTGGATAAAAGCGTCTGCTAAATGGCATATATTATTATTATTATATTATTATATTATTATTATATATTATATTATATTATATTATTATATTATTCTCCGTTTTTAATGCGTAATATGTATAGCATTCTTGCAATGAGTCATGAATTTGAACTCAACTCCGAGAACTTGCCAACAAATTGGTCAAAAAATGGTAAGTGATGTTGAACAGAGAGATCTGCCTTCGGAAAGCATTCAGAAGCCTTTTCACACATTTTCTTATTATATATTATATAAATATAAATATAATATGGTTACAGACATATTCTAACATTGATCATATGTTAAGCAATGCTTCTACACCTGCACTGCTTGCTGTTTGGGGTTTTAGGCTGGGTTTCTGTACAGCACTTTGAGATATCAGCTGATGTACGAAGGGCTATATAAATACAATTTGATTTGATTTGATCATATCTTTTCCCCCTCATCTACACACAATACTGCATAATAAGAAAGCAAAAACAGGATTTTATTAAAATAAGAAACTGAAGTATCACATTTACATAAATATTCAGACCTTTTACTCAGTACTTATTTGTATTTTCTTTTAAACCTTTATTTAATTTAATTTATTATTATTTAATTATTATTTAATTTATTTACAATGACGGCCCTACACCGGCCAAACCCAGACGATGCTGGGCCAATTGTACACCGCCATATGGGGCTCCCAATCCCGTCCGGTTGTGATACAGCCTGGATACAAACCAGGGTGGCTGTAGTGACGCCTCTAGCACTGAGACATAGTGCCTTAGACCAAAGCACTTTTGGCAGCAATTACAGCCTCGAGTCTTCTTGGGTATGACGCTACAAGCTTGACACACCTGTATTTGGGGAGTTTCTCCCATTCTTCTCTGCAGATCCTCTCAAGCTCTGTCAGGTTGGATGGTGAGCATTGCTGCACAGCTATTTCCAGGTCTCTTTAAGAGATGTTCGATCGGGTTCAAGTCTGGGCTCTGGCGGGGCCAGTCAAGGACATTCAGATTCTTGTCCCAAAGCCACTCATACGTTGTCTTAGCTGTGTGCTTAGGGTCGTTGTCCTGTTGGAAGGTGAACCTTCGCCCCAGTCTGAGGTCCTGAGCGCTCTGGAGCAGGTTTTCATTAAGGATCTCTCTGTGCTTTGCTCCATTCATCTTTGCCTTGATCCTGACTAGTCTCCCAGTCCCTGCCGCTGAAAGACATCCCAACAGCATGATGCTGCCACCACCATGCTTCCTCCAGACGTGACGTTTCGTATTCAGGCCAAAGAGTTCAATGTTGATTTCATCAGACCATAGAATCTTCTTTCTCAAGGTATGAGAGTCTTTAGGTGCCTTTTGGCAAACTCCAAGCGGGCTGTCATGTGCCTTTTACTGAAGAGTGGCCACTCTACCATAAAGACCTGATTGGTGGAGTGCTGCAGAGATGGTTGTCCTTCTGGAAGCTTCTCCCGTTTTTAATTTTTACTTATTTTGTTTATTTTACCTTTATTTAACTAGGCAAGTCAGTTAAGAAGAAATTCTTATTTACAATGACAGCCCAGGAACAATGGGTTAACTGGTCTTGGAACAGTGGGTTAACTGGTCTAGGAACAGTGGGTTAACTGGTCTAGGAACAGGGGGTTAACTGGTCTAGGAACAGGGGGTTAACTGGTCTAGGGACAGGGGGTTAACTGGTCTAGGGACAGGGGGTTAACTGGTCTAGGAACAGTGGGTTAACTGGTCTAGGAACAGTGGGTTAACTGGTCTAGGAACAGTGGGTTAACTGGTCTAGGAACAGTGGGTTAACTGGTCTAAGAACAATGACGGTCTACCAAAAGACAAGTCATCCTGCATGGACGTAGCTGGGATAAAAAATACATTATTGTACAACACACACATCACGACAAGATAGACAACACATCACTACATAAAGAGAGACCTAAGACAACAACATAGCAAGGTAGCAACACAGCATGGTAGCAACACCACATAACAACAATATGGTAGCAACACAACATGGTAGCAGCACAAAACATGATACAAATGTTATTGGGCACAGACAACAGCACAAAGGGCAAGAAGGTAGAGACAACAATACATCACACAAAGAAGCCACAACTGTCAGTAAGAGTCTCCATGATTGAGTCTTTGAATGAAGAGAAAATTGTCCAGTTTGAGTGTTTGTTGCAGCTCATTCCAGTCGCTAGCTGCAGCGAACTGAAAAGACGAGCGACCCAGGGATGTGTGTGCTTTGGGGACCTTTAACAGAATGTGACTGGCAGAACGGATGTTGTATGTGGAGGATGAGGGCTGCAGTAGGTATCTCAGATAGGGGGGAGTGAGGCCTAAGAGGGTTTTATAAATAAGCATCAACCAGTGGGTCTTGCGACGGGTATACAGAGATGACCAGTTTACAGAGGAGTATAGAGTGCAGTGATGTGTCCTATAAGGAGCATTGGTGGCAAATCTGATGGCCGAATGGTAAAGAACATCTAGCCACTCCAGAGCACCCCCTTACCTGCCAATCTATAAATTACATCTCCGTAATCTAGCATGGGTAGGATGGTCATCTGAATCAAGGTTAGTTTGGCAGCTGGGGTGAAAGAGGAGTGATTACGATAGAGGAAGTCTAGATTTAACTTTAGCCTGCAGCTTTGATATGTGCTGAGATAAGGATTGTGTACCGTCTAGACATACTCCCAAGTACTTGTATGAAGTGACTACCTCAAGCTCTAAACCCTCAGAGGTAGTAATCACATAATCACACCGGTAGGGGAGAGGGGCATTCTTCTTACCAAACCACATGACCTTTGTTTTGGAGGTGTTCAGGGCAGAGAAAGCTTTGATGTAGAGCGTTTTACTGATTGGCTCAAACGCACAAGGAAATAAATTCCTCAAATTAACTTTTAAGAAGGCCCACTTGTTTATTGAAATGCATTCCAGGTGACTACCTCATGAAGCTGGTTGGGAGAATGCCAAGAGTGTGCAAAACTGTCATCAAGGCAAAGGTTGGCAATTTGAAGAATCACAAATATAACATTTAACATTTAACATACATATAAAATATATTTTGATTTGTTTAACACTTTTTTTGCTTGCTATGTGTTATTTAATAGTTTTAATGTCTTCACTATTATTCTACAATGTAGAAAATAGTACAAATAAAGAAAAACCCTTGAATGACTAGGTGTGTCCTGAACTGTTGACTGGTACAGTATATAAATACCATAAGTACAGAAATGGTTTGCTCAGTGGGAAATTAATATCCAACTTGTTAGTGACGACTGTGTGGAGTTTGGCATTTGTGACAGCAAAGCATGTAACCCATTATATCTACATGTTTGTAAGGGTCTTCATAGCATTTAATCATTTCAAACCATTCGGACGTTTTTTAAATTAAAAAAAGACCTGGCCCGTGCCTCTCCCCTTGTCTCACCAAACACTGTTGTATCTAAAGCCCTCGTTAATCACACAGCCTAGTTGACCTGGCCCGTGCCTCTTCGGGTCCCCCTTGTCTCACCAAACACTGTTGTATCTAAAGCCCTCGTTAATCACACAGCCTAGTTGACCTGGTCCGTGCCTCTTCGGGTCCCCCTTGTCTCACAAAACACTGTTGTATCTAAAGCCCTCGTTAATCACACAGCCTAGTTGACCTGGCCCGTGCCTCTTCGGGTCCCCCTTGTCTCACAAAACACTATCTAAAGCCCTCGTTAATCACACAGCCTAGTTGACCTGGCCCGTGCCTCTTCGGGTCCCCCTTGTCTCACAAAACACTATCTAAAGCCCTCGTTAATCACACAGCCTAGTTGACCTGGCCCGTGCCTCTTCGGGTCCCCCTTGTCTCACAAAACACTATCTAAAGCCCTCGTTAATCACACAGCCTAGTTGACCTGGCCCGTGCCTCTTCGGGTCCCCCTTGTCTCACCAAACACTGTTGTATCTAAAGCCCTCGTTAATCACACAGCCTAGTTGACCTGGCCCGTGCCTCTTCGGGTCCCCCTTGTCTCACAAAACACTATCTAAAGCCCTCGTTAATCACACAGCCTAGTTGACCTGGCCCGTGCCTCTTCGGGTCCCCCTTGTCTCACAAAACACTATCTAAAGCCCTCGTTAATCACACAGCCTAGTTGACCTGGCCCGTGCCTCTTCGGGTCCCCCTTGTCTCACCAAACACTATCTAAAGCCCTCGTTAATCACACAGCCTAGTTGACCTGGCCCGTGCCTCTTCGGGTCCCCCTTGTCTCACAAAACACTATCTAAAGCCCTCGTTAATCACACAGCCTAGTTGACCTGGCCCGTGCCTCTTCGGGTCCCCCTTGTCTCACAAAACACTATCTAAAGCCCTCGTTAATCACACAGCCTAGTTGACCTGGCCCGTGCCTCTTCGGGTCCCCCTTGTCTCACCAAACACTGTTGTATCTAAAGCCCTCGTTAATCACACAGCCTAGTTGACCTGGCCCGTGCCTCTTCGGGTCCCCCTTGTCTCACAAAACACTATCTAAAGCCCTCGTTAATCACACAGCCTAGTTGGCATCAATGGATGCGGAAGAAATCAACTAATCCAATGGTGCAACCCAGAAGTCTGAAGTTCAAACGCACAATGTTTAAAAAGGGTTAGAAGCCCAAAACACTTCCATTAATATGAACATTGGTAATTGTAGTCCTATAACTAAAATATGAACTCTGTAGTCCACAACACTTCCATTAAAATGAACATTGGTAATTGTAGTCTTATAACTAAAATATGAACTCTGTAGTCCACAACACTTCCATTAAAATGAACATTGGTAATTGTAGTCCTATAACTAAACTATGAACTCTGTAGTCCACAACACTTCCATTAATATGAACATTGGTAATTGTAGTCCTATAACTAAACTATGAACTCTGTAGTCCACAACACTTCCATTAATATGAACATTGGTAATTGTAGTCTTATAACTAAAATATGAACTCTGTAGTCCACAACACTTCCATTAATATGAACATTGGTAATTGTAGTCCTATAACTAAACTATGAACTCTGTAGTCCACAACACTTCCATTAATATGAACATTGGTAATTGTAGTCCTATAACTAAAATATGTAGTCAGTCAGGTCCTTTCTCATCCAATGGGTAGTGAGATAACGGAAATATGAACTCTGTAGGAAAACATAGGATGAACATTGAATTGTATGCAAACTGAAATATGGCAACACGCCTCCCAGGGGTGAGTCCCGAATGTGCATGGAGCTGGGAGGGCTACCACGGGCCAATGGCACCGCAGCTGTGGGAGGAGCACTTGATCATATCAACAGAGGGGCTCACCTGTGGGAGGAGCACTTGATCATATCAACAGAGGGGCTCACCTGTGGGAGGAGCACTTGATCATATCAACAGAGGGGCTCACCTGTGGGAGGAGCACTTGATCATATCAACAGAGGGGCTCACCTGTGGGAGGAGCACTTGATCATATCAACAGAGGGGCTCACCTGTGGGAGGAGCACTTGATCATATCAACAGAGGGGCTCACCTGTGGGAGGAGCACTTGATCATATCAACAGAGGGGCTCACCTGTGGGAGGAGCACTTGATCATATCAACAGAGGGGCTCACCTGTGGGAGGAGCACTTGATCATGTCAACAGAGCGGCTCAAGTTCCTGGTCATGTTGGGGATGCTGCTGGTCACCACAATAACCAGGGAGGTGGAGATGAGGATCTTCCTGCCCTGTTTGTAGGGTTGCAGTGATGACACCAGGAAGTATCGCCGTACCAGGAAGTACCATGGCAAGGAAACAAAACATGAAGCTGGATTCAATATCGTGAGGAATTATGTAAATAGCCTTGTTCGAGCCACAACCAACAACTGCTCATAGGAGCAGGAACCACCGGCTCATTGGAGCAGGAACCACCGGCTCATTGGAGCAGGAACCACCGGCTCATAGGAGCAGGAACCACCGGCTCATTGGAGCAGGAACCACCGGCTCATAGGAGCAGGAACCACCGGCTCATAGGAGCAGGAACCACCGGCTCATAGGAGCAGGAACCACCGGCTCATAGGAGCAGGAACCACCGGCTCATAGGAGCAGGAACCACCGGCTCATAGGAGCAGGAACCACCGGCTCATAGGAGCAGGAACCACCGGCTCATAGGAGCAGGAACCACCGGCTCATAGGAGCAGGAACCACCGGCTCATTGGAGCAGGAACCACCGGCTCATAGGAGCAGGAACCACCGGCTCATTGGAGCAGGAACCACCGGCTCATTGGAGCAGGAGCCACCGGCTCATTGGAGCAGGAACCACCGGCTCATTGGAGCAGGAGCCACCGGCTCATTGGAGCAGGAGCCACCGGCTCATTGGAGCAGGAGCCACCGGCTCATAGGAGCAGGAACCACCGGCTCATTGGAGCAGGAACCACCGGCTCATAGGAGCAGGAACCACCGGTTCATAGGAGCAGGAACCACCGGCTCATAGGAGCAGGAACCACCGGCTCATAGGAGCAGGAACCACCGGCTCATAGGAGCAGGAACCACCGGCTCATTGGAGCAGGAGCCACCGGCTCATTGGAGCAGGAACCTAGACAGCTTGATGTTCCAGTACACCCCCTGGACTTGACGCTAGACTATCACAGAGTCCTGATGAAGACAGTCCAGCTATCAGAAACACTACTAGTCTATCACAGAGTCCTGATGAAGACAGTCCTGCTATCAGAAACACTACTAGTCTATCACAGAGTCCTGATGAAGACAGTCCTACCATTAGAAACACTACTAGTCTATCACAGAGTCCTGATGAAGACAGTTCTGCTGTCAGAAACACTACTAGTCTATCACAGAGTCCTGATGAAGACAGTCCTACCATTAGAAACTGTTGGATTCTAGCTTGAAATGTACTTATTCATGTTACCATACTAGAATGTATTGATTACTTCACGTGTATAAGGAATGTATATGTTAGGGGTAAAGAGGAACTAGGTGTGTGTAAAGTTACTGACCTCAAGTTACTGTGAGAGAAAATGGGAACAGAGTACATGACCGCGAAGACAACACCGCAAAATTTAGGCAGTATATCGGGCAACAGATAACAGTTCTGAGAAATTATACCCCTAATCTCATCTTGACATATAAATGCCTGTTTGATCATGTGCAAAAACAATATTTGCAGCTGCATGACCCAGTGGGTTGAATACGTTTCGTTTGAGCTTTTCCTTGTCGTCCTTAGCTTATGTTGTTGTGTTATGAGCCACATGTTTTATTTTCCAAGTGTTTGACATAAAGCAGGTTCTTAAAGGACTAAAGAGTTTAGTCTGCTTCGTACTTTCTTTTTTTTTGCCATGAAATGTGAAACCCTAATTAAACCCTAATGTGAAACCATAATGAAACCCTAATGTGAAACCATAATGAAACCCTAATGAAACCCTAATGAAACCCTAATTTACCCTAATGAAACCCTAATGTAAACCAAATGTGAAACTTACAGTAATATGAAACCCTAATATGAAACCCTAATGTGAAACCCAATTAAACCCTAATGTGAAACCCTAATGAAACCCTAATGTGAAACCATAATGAAACCCTAATGAAACCCTAAGAAGACCAATGTGAAACCCTAATGGAAACCCTAATGAAACCCTAATGTGAAACCCTAATATGAAACCCTAATATGAAACCCTAATATGAAACCCTAATGTGAAACCCTAATTAAACCCTAATGTGAAACCCTAAAAACCCTAATATGAAACCCTAATATGAAACCCTAATGAAACCCTAATGTGAAACCCTAATGAAACCCTAATGAAACCCTAATGTGAAACCCTAATGTGAAACCCTAATTGAAACCCTAATGTGAAACCCTAAAAACCCTAATGAAACCCTAATGAAACCCTAATGTGAAACCCTAATGAAACCCTAATGAAACCCTAATGTGAAACCATAATGAAACCCTAATGAAACCCTAATATGAAACCCTAATGTGAAACCCTAATGAGAAACCCTAATGTGAAACCATAATGAAACCCTAATGTGAAACCCTAATGTGAAACCCTAATGAAACCCTAATGAAACCCTAATGTGAAACCCTAATGTGAAACCCTAATATGAAACCCTAATGTGAAACCCTAATGTGAAACCCTAATGTGAAACCCTAATGTGAAACCCTAATGTGAAACCCTGAAACCCTAATGAAACCCTAATGTGAAACCCTAATATGAAACCCTAATGAGAAACCCTAATGTGAAACCATAATGAAACCCTAATGAAACCCTAATGTGAAACCCTAATGTGAAACCCTAATGAAACCCTAATGAAACCCTAATGAAACCCTAATGAAACCCTAATGAAACCCTAATGAGAAACCCCCTAATGTGAAACCCTAATATGAAACCCTAATGTGAAACCCCAATGAAACCCTAATGAAACCCTAATGTGAAACCCCAATGAAACCCTAATGAAACCCTAAAACCCTAATGAAACCCTAATGAAACCCTAATGAAACCCTAATGTGAAACCCTAATGTGAAACCCTAATGTGAAACCCTAATGAAACCCTAATGACAACTCTACCTGTTTGGTTCCCAGGGAGGGCACTGACATAGAGAGGACACAGCGGACGGGGTGGAGGAGGAGCAACAGCAGGACTACTATACAGCCCCAGGTACTGGACACCACCATCGAGGTAAAGGGCTGGTAGTTCAGACTGTAGACCATCCAGACGTGTAGAAGACCTCCTATCGCTGCACCGATGACGAGACAGAAACAGAAGAGGATGAAGACCTCTAACGTGTTCGCCGGGGAAGGTTTGGAATATACACCCCATTGGAACGTCAACAGGGAAGATAGTCTTCTTTTTAAAGATGATCTATAGATTCAAAACAAAAAACAAAAAAAAGTATTTATTTTTTTGTCATTTCGTTGATCATCTTCTTGGACAGTGTTCTACCACCCTGGTCTTTTAATTAGATGTTATATTATGATACGACTTAACACATTGGGGCGGGGGGTGGTTAGGTAACACACTCTACCAGGATATACTTCCACACTCCATGCCCCAGGTGGCAGCACTGAATATAGGATATATAATATGAGATATAAGGTTTTGATGTGTCTGTTCTATATCTGTCGTGTTTTGTCATATATTGTCTTGTCCTTGTGCTTTCCCTTCTGTTCGTTTCCCCCTGCTGGTCTTATTAGGTTCGTTCCTTTTTTCTATCCCTCTCTCTCCCCCTCCCTCTCTCTCTTCTCTCTATCGTTCCGTTCCTGCTCCCAGCTGTTCCTCATTCTTCTAACTCACTCATTTACTCTTTTCACACCTGTCCCCTATTTTGCCCTCTGATTAGAGTCCCTATTTCTCCCCTTGTTTTCCGCTTCTGTCCTTGTCGGATCCTTGTATGATGTTCGCTGTTCTGTGTCCTTGTCTCGCCCTGTCGTGTTTTGTCTCCTTCAGATGCTGCGTGTGAGCAGGTGTCTTAGTCTGCTACGGTCGGTGCCTTCCCGAAGCAACCTGCAGTCAATGGTCGAGTCTCCAGTCTGTCCTCGTTACTACGAGTGGATTTAAGTTTTTTTCCTGTTTTGTTTTCTTCTTGATTTTTCCAGGATTATTACTTTTGTCATATACTGGAATAAAGACTCTGTTTTCGTTAAGTCGCTTTTGGGTCCTCATTCACCAGCATAACAATATCTCGGAGATTGTTGGTGGTTTTTTGGACACAGTCGGGAAGTTTTACACCTCAGTCGAATACATTTAAACTCAGTTTTACACAACTCCTGACATTTCATTCCCTGTCTTTTGGTCAGTTAGGATCACCAGTTTATTTTAAGAATGTGAAATGTCAGAATAATAGTAGAGAGAATGATTTATTTAAACTTGTATTTCTTTCATCACATTCCCAGTGGGTCAGAAGTTTACTTACACTCAGTTATTATTTGGTAGCATTGCCTTTAAATTGTTGAACTTGGGTCAAACATGTCGGGTAGCCTTCCACAAGCTTCCCACAAGAAGTTGGGTGAATTTTGGCCCATGGTGTAACTGCGTCAGGTTTGTAGGCCTCCTTGCTCGCACACACTTTTTCAGTTCTGCCCACAAATCTTCCATAGGATTGAGGTCAGGGCTTTGTGATGGCCACTCCAATACCTTGACTTCATTGTCCTTCAGCCATTTTGTTACAACTTTGGAAGGATGCATGGGGTCATTGTCCATTTGGAAGACCCTTTTGTGACCAAGCTTTAACTTCCTGACTGATGTCTTGAGATGTTGCTTCAATATATCCACATAATTTTCCTACCTCGTGATGCCATCTATTTTGTGAAGTGCACCAGTCCCTCCTGCAACAAAGCACCCCCACAACATGATGCTGCCACCCCCCTGCTTCAAGGTTGGCATGGTGTTCTTCGGCTTGCAAGTCTCCCTCTTTTTCCTCCAAACATAATGATGGTCATGATGGCCAAACAGTTATATTTTTTTCAGACCAGAGGACATTTCTCCAAAAAGTATGATCTTTGTCCCCATGTGCAGTTGCAAGCTGTAGTCTGGCGTCTTTATGGCGGTTTTGGAGCAGTGGCTTCTTCCTTGTTTAGCGGCCTTTCAGGTTATGTCAATATAGGACTTGTTTTATTGTGGATATAGATAGTTTTGTACCTGTTTCCTCCAGCATCTTCACAAGGTCCTTTACTGCTGTTCTGGGATTGATTTGCACTTTTCGCACGAAAGTACTTTCATCTTTAGGAGACAGAACACATCTCCTTCCTGAGCGGTATGACGGCTGTGTGGTCCCATGGTGTTTATACTTGCGTACTATTGTTTGTACAGATGAACGTGGTCCCTTCAGGACATTGCTCCCAAAGATGAACCAGACCTGTGGAAATCTACCCCAAAAAATTCTGAGGTCTTGGCTAAATTTCTTTCGATTTTCCAATGATGTCAAGCAAAGAGGCACTGAGTTTGAAGGTAGACCTTGAAATACATCCACAGGTACTCCTCCAATTGACTCAAATTATTGAAATTATCCCATCTGAAACTTCTAAAGCCATGACATAATTTTCTGGAAATTTCCATGCTGTTTAAAGGCACAGACAACTTAGTGTATGTACACTTCTGACCCAGCTGGCTTGAATTGTGATACAGTGAATGATAAGTGAAATAATCTGTCTGTAAACAATTGTTGGGAAAATAACTTGTGTCATGCACAAAGTAGATGTCCTAACCGACTTGCCAAAACTATAGTTTGTTAACAAGATCATTTGTGGAGTGGTTGAAAAACGAGTTTTAATAACTCAAACCTAAGTGTATGTAAACTTCCAACTTCAACTGTATTTAAGTCCTTTTTTTGTTGGCACAAAACCTCCCCTTCATTTGTATTGGTTACCCCCCCTTGTATTGGTTACCCCCCCTTGTATTGGTTACCCCCCTTGTATTGGTTACCCCCCCTTGTATTGGTTACCCCCTTGTATTGGTTACCCCCCTTGTATTGAAGGTTTTACCCCTTTGTATTGGTTACCCCCTTGTCATTGGTTACCCCTGGAAGGTGTATTGGTTACCCCCTGGAATTGGTTACCCCCTGGAAGGTAAGGTGGCCCCTGGAAGGTAAGCTGGCCCTGGAAGGTAAGGTTGGTTAGGTGGCCCTGGAAGGTAAGGTTGGCCCTGGTTGGCCCTGGAAGGTAAGGTGGCCCTGGAAGGTAAGCTGGCCCTGGAAGGTAAGCTGGCCCTGGAAGGTAAGGTGGCCCTGTAGGTTGGTTAAGGTAAGGTGGCCCTGGAAGGTAAGCCCCTGGCCCTGGAAGGTAAGGTGGCCCTGGAAGGTATTGGTGGAAGGTAAGGTGGCCCTGGAAGGTAAGGTTACCCCTGGAAGGTAAGCTGGGTGGATTGGTAAGGTGGCCCTGGAAGGTAAGGTGGCCCTGGAAGGTAAGCTGGCCCTGGAAGGTAAGCTGGCCCTGGACCCCCCTGGAAGGTAAGGTGGCCCTGGAAGGTGGTTACCTGGAAGGTAAGCTGGCCCTGGAAGGTAAGCTGGCCCTGGAAGGTAAGGTGGCCCTGGAAGGTAAGCCCCTGGAAGGTAAGCTGGGAGCTGGGAAGGTAAGCTGGCCCTGGAAGGTGGAAGGTGGCCCTGGAAGGTTGGCCCTTACCCCTGGAAGGTAAGTATGGCCCTGAAGGTAAGCTGGCCCTGGAAGGTTGGCCCTGGACCCCCTGGAAGGTTACCCCCTGGAAGTATTGGGTAAGCTTACCTGGCCCTGGAAGGTAAGGTGGCCCTAAGGTAAGGTGGCCCTGGAAGGTAAGCTGGCCCTGGAAGGTAAAGGTGGCCCTGGAAGGTAAGCTGGCCCTGGAAGGTAAGGTGGCCCTGGAAGGTGGTAAGCTGGCCCCCCTTGGTAAGGGCCCTGGAAGGTAAGGTGTAAGCTGGCCCTGGAGGTAAAGCTGGCCCTGGAAGGTAAGGTGGCCCTGGGTAAGGTGGCCCTGGAAGGTAAGCTGGCCCTGGAAGGTAAGGGTGGCCCTGGAAGGTAAGCTGGCCCTGGAAGGTAAGTGGCCCTGGAAGGTAAGGTGGCCCCCTGGAAGGTAAGGTGGCCCTGGAAGGTAAGCCCTGGCCCTGGGTTTTCTGGCCCTGGAAGGTAAGCTGGCCCTGGAAGGTAAGCTGGCCCTGGAAGGTAAGGTGGTCAAGGTAAGGAGGTAAGCTGGCCCTGGAAGGTAAGCTGGCCCTGGAAGGTAAGCTGGCCCTGGAAGGTAAGCTGGCCCTGGAAGGGTGGTCAAGCTGGCCCTGGAAGGTAAGCTGGAAGGAGCCCCTGGAAGGTAAGCTGGCCCTGGAAGGTAAGCTGGCCCTGGAAGGTAGCTGAAGGTAAGCCCTGGAAGGTAAGGTGGCCCTGGAAGGTAAGGTGGCCCTGGAAGGTAAGGTGGCCCTGGAAGGTAAGGTGGTCCTGGAAGGTAGCTGGCCCTGGAAGGTAAGCTGGCCCTGGAAGGTAAGCTGGCCCTGGAAGGTAAGCTGGCCCTGGAAGGTGGCCCTGGAAGGTAAGCTGGCCCTGGAAGGTAAGCTGGCCCTGGAAGGTAAGGTGGCCCTGGAAGGTGGCCCTGGAAGGAGCTGGCCCTGGAAGGTAAGGTGGAAGGTAAGGTGGCCCTGGAAGGGCCCTGGAAGGTGGCCCTGGAAGGTAAGCTGGCCCTGGAAGGTAAGGTGGCCCTGGAAGGTAAGGTGGCCCTGGAAGGTAAGGTAGCTGGCCCTGGAAGGTAAGCTGGCCCTGGAAGGGCCCTGGAAGGTGGGTAAGAAGGTGGCCCTGGAAGCTGGCCCTGGAAGGTAAGCTGGCCCTGGAAGGTAAGCTGGCCCTGGAAGGTAAGCTGGCCCTGGAAGGTAAGCCCCTGGAAGGTAAGCTGGCCCTGGAAGGTAAGCTGGCCCTGGAAGGTAAGCTGGCCCTGGAAGGTAAGCTGGCCCTGGAAGGTAAGCTGGCCCTGGAAGCTGGCCCTGGAAGGTAGCTGGCCCTGGAAGGTAAGGTGGCCAAGGAAGGTAGCTGGCCCTGGAAGGTAAGCTGGCCCTGGAAGGTAAGCTGGCCCTGGAAGGTAAGCTGGCCCTGGAAGGTAAGCTGGCCCTGGAAGGAGCTGGCCCTGGAAGGTAAGCTGGCCCTGGAAGGTAAGCTGGCCCTGGAAGGTAAGCTGGCCCTGGAAGGTAAGGTGGCCCTGGAAGGAGCTGGCCCTGGAAGGTAAGCTGGCCCTGGAAGGTAAGGTGGTCAAGAAGGAGCTGGCCCTGGAAGGTAAGCTGGCCCTGGAAGGTAAGCTGGCCCTGGAAGGTAAGGTGGTCAAGAAGGAGCTGGCCCTGGAAGGTAAGCTGGCCCTGGAAGGTAAGGTGGTCCCCCTGGAAGGTAAGCTGGCCCTGGAAGGTAAGCTGGCCCTGGAAGGTAAGCTGGCCCTGGAAGGTAAGCTGGCCCTGGAAGGTAAGCTGGCCCTGGAAGGTAAGCTGGCCCTGGAAGGTAAGGTGGTCAAGAAGGAGCTGGCCCTGGAAGGTAAGCTGGCCCTGGAAGGTAAGCTGGCCCTGGAAGGTAAGCTGGCCCTGGAAGGTAAGCTGGCCCTGGAAGGTGAGGTGGCCCCCTGGAAGGTAAGCTGGCCCTGGAAGGTAAGCTGGCCCTGGAAGGTAAGCTGGCCCTGGAAGGTAAGCTGGCCCTGGAAGGTAAGGTGGCCCTGGAAGGTAAGCTGGCCCTGGAAGGTAAGCTGGCCCTGGAAGGTAAGCTGGCCCTGGAAGGTAAGGTGGCCCTGGAAGGTAAGCTGGCCCTGGAAGGTAAGGTGGCCCTGGAAGGTAAGCTGGCCCTGGAAGGTAAGGTGGCCCTGGAAGGTAAGCTGGCCCTGGAAGGTAAGCTGGCCCTGGAAGGTAAGCTGGCCCTGGAAGGTAAGCTGGCCCTGGAAGGTAAGCTGGCCCTGGAAGGTAAGCTGGCCCTGGAAGGTAGCTGGCCCTGGAAGGTAAGGTGGCCCTGGAAGGTAGCTGGCCCTGGAAGGTAAGGTGGCCCTGGAAGGTAAGGTGGCCCTGGAAGGTAGCTGGCCCTGGAAGGTAAGCTGGCCCTGGAAGGTAAGGTGGCCCTGGAAGGTAGCTGGCCCTGGAAGGTAAGCTGGCCCTGGAAGGTAAGCTGGCCCTGGAAGGTAAGCCCTGGAAGGTAAGCCCTGGCCCTGGAAGGTAAGCTGGCCCTGGAAGGTAAGGTGGCCCTGGAAGGTAAGGAAGGTAAGCTGGCCCTGGAAGGTAAGCTGGCCCCCTGGAAGGTAAGCTGGCCCTGGAAGGTAAGGTGGCCCTGGAAGGTAAGCTGGCCCTGGAAGGTAAGGTGGCCCTGGAAGGAGGTGGCCCTGGAAGGTAAGCTGGCCCTGGAAGGTAAGCTGGCCCTGGAAGGTAAGCTGGCCCTGGAAGGTAAGCTGGCCCTGGAAGGTAAGGTGGCCCTGGAAGGTAAGCTGGCCCTGGAAGGTAAGCTGGCCCTGGAAGGTAGCTGGCCCTGGAAGGTAAGCTGGCCCTGGAAGAAGGTAAGCTGGCCCTGGAAGGTAAGCTGGCCCTGGAAGGTAAGCTGGCCCTGGAAGGTAAGCTGGCCCTGGAAGGTAAGCTGGCCCTGGAAGGTAAGCTGGCCCTGGAAGGTAAGCTGGCCCTGGAAGGTAAGGTGGTCAAGAAGGAGCTGGCCCTGGAAGGTAAGCTGGCCCTGGAAGGTAAGCTGGCCCTGGAAGGTAAGGTGGCCCTGGAAGGTAAGGTGGCCCTGGAAGGTAAGCTGGCCCTGGAAGGTAAGCTGGCCCTGGAAGGTAAGCTGGCCCTGGAAGGTAAGCTGGCCCTGGAAGGTAAGCTGGCCCTGGAAGGTAAGCTGGCCCTGGAAGGTAAGGTGGCCCTGGAAGGTAGCTGGCCCTGGAAGGTAAGCTGGCCCTGGAAGGTAAGCTGGCCCTGGAAGGTAAGCTGGCCCTGGAAGGTAAGGTGGCCCTGGAAGGTAAGCTGGCCCTGGAAGGTAAGGTGGCCCTGGAAGGTAGCTGGCCCTGGAAGGTAAGCTGGCCCTGGAAGGAGCTGGCCCTGGAAGGTAAGCTGGCCCTGGAAGGAGCTGGCCCTGGAAGGTAAGCTGGCCCTGGAAGGTAAGGTGGCCCTGGAAGGTAAGCTGGCCCTGGAAGGTAAGCTGGCCCTGGAAGGTAAGCTGGCCCTGGAAGGTAAGGTGGCCCTGGAAGGTAAGCTGGCCCTGGAAGGTAAGCTGGCCCTGGAAGGTAAGCTGGCCCTGGAAGCTGGCCCTGGAAGGTAAGCTGGCCCTGGAAGGTAAGGTGGCCCTGGAAGGTAAGCTGGCCCTGGAAGGTAAGCTGGCCCTGGAAGGTAAGGTGGCCCTGGAAGGTAAGCTGGCCCTGGAAGGAAGCTGGCCCTGGAAGGTAAGGTGGCCCTGGAAGGTAAGGTGGCCCTGGAAGGTGGCCCTGGAAGGTAGCTGGCCCTGGAAGGTAAGCTGGCCCTGGAAGGTAAGGTGGCCCTGGAAGGTAAGCTGGCCCTGGAAGGTAAGGTGGCCCTGGAAGGTAAGCTGGCCCTGGAAGGTAAAGTGGTCAAGAAGGAGCTGGCCCTGGAAGGTAGCTGGCCCTGGAAGGTGGCCCTGGAAGCTGGCCCTGGAAGGTAAGGTGGCCCTGGAAGGTAAGCTGGCCCTGGAAGGTAAGCTGGCCCTGGAAGGTAAGCTGGCCCTGGAAGGTAAGCTGGCCCTGGAAGGTAAGCTGGCCCTGGAAGGTAAGCTGGCCCTGGAAGGTAAGGTGGCCCTGGAAGGTAAGGTGGTCAAGAAGGAGCTGGCCCTGGAAGGTAAGGTGGCCCTGGAAGGTAAGGTGGCCCTGGAAGGTAAGGTGGCCCTGGAAGGTAAGGTGGCCCTGGAAGGTAAGCTGGCCCTGGAAGGTAAGGTGGCCCTGGAAGGTAAGGTGGCCCTGGAAGGTAAGGTGGCCCTGGAAGGTAAGGTGGCCCTGGAAGGTAAGGTGGCCCCGGAAGGTAAGGTGGCCCCGGAAGGTAAGGTGGCCCCGGAAGGTAAGGTGGCCCCGGAAGGTAAGGTGGCCCCGGAAGGTGGTGGCCCCTGGAAGGTACCCCGGAAGGTGGCCCTGGAAGGTAAGGTGGCCCTGGAAGGTAAAGGTGGCCCTGGAAGGTGGCCCTGGAAGGTAAGGTGGCCCCGGGAAGGTAAGGTGGCCCTGGAAGGTAAGGTGGCCCTGGAAGGTAAGGTGGCCCTGGAAGGTAAGGTGGCTGGAAGGTAAGGTGGCCCTGGAAGGTAAGGTGGCCCTGGAAGGTAAGGTGGCCCTGGAAGGTGAGCTGGCCCTGGAAGGTGAGGTGGCCCTGGAAGGTGGGTGGCCCTGGAAGGTGAGGTGGCCCTGGAAGGTGAGGTGGCCCTGGAAGGTGAGGTGGCCCTGGAAGGTGAGGTGGCCCTGGAAGGTGAGGTGGCCCTGGAAGGTGAGGTGGCCCTGGAAGGTGAGGTGGCCCTGGAAGGTGAGGTGGCCCTGGAAGGTGAGCTGGCCCTGGAAGGTGAGCTGGCCCTGGAAGGTAAGGTGGCCCTGGAAGGTGAGGTGGCCCTGGAAGGTAAGGTGGCCCTGGAAGGTAAGGTGGCCCTGGAAGGTAAGGTGGCTCGCTCCTTGGTCCATCCACGTACATTAAACACCTGGTTGCTCTTACTTCTCATTTTAATGTGTCAAATCAGGTTACACACAGTGAACTGGGCCTAAGACCCCTCGACCCCTCGACCCCTCGACCCCTCGAGAGCAATAATATTAGCAGTCTGGTTAATCGGTTTTGTAACAATTACATGAAACATATATAATGGTAAAAAAATGTATACACTGTATAACAGACCTGGGTTCAAATACTATTTAAATTATTTCCATTTCTTTCACATACATTTTAAATTCAGCAATCAGATATTTTCTAGTTGAAAATAAAAGCAGTTGAATATTGGAATGTATTTGGGAAGTATTGGGATGTATTTGATAATACTCAAATGCTCAGATTATTTTCAAATACAAATAAATACCCCCATGCATTTGAACCCACGTCCTAGGAGTATTTAAAATAATGTATTTGCAAATAAGCACTTGAAAATATTTTCAAATTGTAGACGACTTTGAGGAAATAATTTTAAAATAATAAAAGTAGTTCATTTTGTCCACATTTATTTGATAATAATCAAATAAACAGAAAGTATTTATTTCCATAACAAATAATCACATCCAGGTTGAACTCAGGTGTGATTATTACCTCTGGACTCACAGGAATCCTGAGGCTCGGTGTGGACCGCTGGAGACAGCCTCCATGAGGTATGGACTTCAATGACTGGGATTGAATCAACAACAACATAATGGGTGAAATATTCACAAATTGGTACAATTTTTTTATTAAAAAATAAAAATAAACAAGTAAATGTAAATTTTGAACTATGGTGTTTTCTGTGTTTTAAATAAAACAGAATTGGTTCGGCCAATATAACATTTTAACAATTAGTTCTGCTATTATGTCTACAGATATTCATATAAATTCTAGTTTATAACATACCTTCAGTTCTCTGGCACAGTGCTGTGTTGAGTGTAGAATCTATGAATCATAGTTTATAACCTACCTTCAGTTCTCTGGCACAGTGCTGTGTTACGTGTAGAAATGCCCTTGGTAGTCCATCTCAGGAGACCGATAGATTTATGTACAGCCCTGAGGGGTTCCTCTTTTCTGGCCGTGGGCAGGCTGAAACACTTACGTAATATGTTGATAAATACAGGGTCTGAAAAGCATTCATTTCTATCGTGTTGAAATGGAACTTCAGATGTCCTGTGTGTCAGACATTAACTGGTATGACTGTGTAATAAGGCAGTAGTAGAAAGCCAGCACTCAGGCTAGAATGAAAGACTGCCGTAGAAAGCCTGTACGAGGGTTAGTGCTCAGGCTAGAATGAACGACGGCCGTAGAAAGCCTGTACGAGGGTTAGCGCTCAGGCTAGAATGAAAGGCGGCCGTAGAGATTTTGAGGGTTAGCACTCAGCTAGAATGAAAGACGGCCGTAGAAAGCCAGTACGAGGGTTAGCGCTCAGGCTAGAATGAAAGACGGCCGTAGAAAGCCAGTACGAGGGTTAGTGCTCAGGCTAGAATGAAAGGCGGCCGTAGAGATTTTGAGGGTTAGCGCTCAGGCTAGAATGAAAGGCGGCTGGTGCGTGGGAGAGAGCTCAAAAAGTACTCACACTCAAAACCATGACAAGAAATAACACAAAATGTTAAAGTGTAAGGGACTGCTGATGTGTGTGGACAACACTTTTATTTTTTCTTTATTTTACGAGGCAAGTCAGTTAAGAACAAATTCTTATCTTCAATGACGGCCTAGGAACAGTGGGTTAACTGCCTGTTCAGGGGCAGAACGACAGATTTTGTACCTTGTCAGCTCGGGGATTTGAACTTGCAACCTTTCAGTTACTAGTCCAATGCTCTAACCACTAGGTTACCCTGCCGCCCCTACAAGAAACATACAAAGTCCAATTCCTCATTAACCCCTTGGGGGAGTAGAGTTTTTAAGTGGAAGAGCCATCCGTACCATCTGGAGAAGGAACTCATCCCTACCATCTGGAGAAGGAACTCATCCCTACCATCTGTAGAAGGAACTCATCCCTACCATCTGGAGATGGCACTCATCCGTACCATCTGAAGAAGGAACTCATCCCTACCATCTAGAGAAGGAACTCATCCGCACCATCTGGAGAAGGAACTCATCCGTACCATCTAGAGAAGGAACTCATCCCTACCATCTGGAGAAGGAACTCATCTGCACCATCTGGAGAAGGAACTCATCCCTACCATCTGGAGAAGGAACTCATCCCTACCATCTGGAGAAGGAACTCATCCCTACCATCTAGAGAAGGAACTCATCCCTACCATCTGGAGAAGGAACTCATCCCTACCATCTGGAGATGGCACTCATCCGTACCATCTGGAGAAGGAACTCATCCGTCATCCATCTAGAGAAGGAACTCATCCCTACCATCTGGAGAAGGAACTCATCCGTACCATCTGCAGAAGGAACTCATCCCTACCATCTGGAGAAGGAACTCATCCCTACCATCTGGAGAAGGAACTCATCCCTACCATCTAGAGAAGGAACTCATCCGTACCATCTGGAGAAGGAACTCATCTGCACCATCTGGAGAAGGAACTCATCCCTACCATCTGGAGAAGGAACTCATCCCTACCATCTGGAGAAGGCACTCATCCATACCATCTGGAGAAGGAACTCATCCCTACCATCTGGTGAAGGCACTCATCCGTACCATCTGCGGTTTGAGAAAACATGGTCAATGACACAGAACTTAAGATCAGTCACAGTATGATTCGCCTCATGAAAGTGTCTGGTGATTTCAGGTCCTTTCTAGAGGATTGGCACTGCGATGCTCATTGATGCGTACCCGTAGTTGTCTGTGTGTTTTGCAAGACAGTAGATGCACTACACTGTTAGATCCACAGGCCATGAATCTATTGACGGTTTATTCTTTATTTGTGGCAGAAAGATCTGAATGTGTTGTTCTTTTCAATACTTGTACAGGCCGAAGGGGAATAAACCACAGGAGGCTGATCAACAACTGTAGGAAGTGTTTGGTTGTGGTCATTACTAAAGGTGGCACAACCAGTTATTGAGCTTAAGGGGCCAATTACTTTTTCACACAGGGGCATTGGGTGTTGCATAACTTTGTTTATAAAACAAAATAATTATCAAAATGTTGTGTTATTTGTTCCCTCGGGTTCCTTTCATCTAATGTTAGGTTTTGGGTGAAGATCTAGAAACATTCAGTGTTGGAAATATACAAAAACATAAAAATACTTGTTAGGAATAATAAAGTACTGTAGATGATGGATCCCATACTGCGCAACATATATATAATTATTGATGCGACTGAGTTAAGATTAACCCAGGTTATTGTTAGATAAAATACAGTGGACTCCCAAAAGAGAGATTTCATTAGTACAGAAAACATATGCTATGTTTAGCAGCGTTTTGGCCTTATCTAATCATTTGAAGGTTTGTCTTCAAATAGTAGAAAGATGACAAGAATATATGGCATCTGTTGTGACCCAGGGTCATTGAGAGTATCGGGTTAATTAAGTTGAACTATATAATTATCTTATAGGTTACTACATAGAAATGTTGAGTTCCATAAAATGCATTAGTGTAAACAGGGAGACAGTGAGACAGTCAGTCAATATTTGGAGACAGAGACCATATCTGGTACTGTCAGTATTAGCTGCGGCAACAGGAAGCAGATGCGGAAGCGAAAAAGGACGGTTTTGGATAGCCAGACAAAAGAGGCCTTAACCAAGTTGAATACTGCAGGCAGGAAACTGAATCTGACAAAAAGACAGATAGGCAGGAAGGAAGTCAGCTTTCTCGGTTTCACAATCAGCGACGGTATCACGACTTCCTCCGAAGTCGTTGCCTCTCCTTGTTCGGGCGGTGCTCGGCGTTGCGAAGTCACCGGTCTTCTAGCCATCATTGATCCTTTTTTCGTTTTCCAATGGTTTTGTCTTGTCTTCCCACACACCTGTTTTCAATCCCTTTCATTACCTGTTGTGTATTTAACCCTCTGTTTCCCCTCATGTCTTTGTCAGAGATTGTTTTATTGTCAGTGTAGTGTGTTTGTTGTATAGGTGAGCGTCGGGTCCTCGTACCCATGTTTGTTTGTTTATGTACATTTAGTGTTATGGAGCACACTCCGTGGACTTTATTAAAAGACTCCATTTGACTCTGCTGCGCCTGACTTCCCTGCCACCTATTACACCATGACAGACGGAATAACTGCGAGTGAAGGATACCTAGAAAAAGTGCAGAGAATGGAGAAGCCACAAACAGTGAATGAGATGCAGAAATGCCTAGGTAAACTAGGGTATATTAGAAACCACATACCGGGCTATAGCAGGGTAGCTAAGCATTGCTATAAAGGCATTACTAGACGAAATGACCAACTAGAGCTGTCACATAAGCAATATGGGAAAGAGCCCATAATTTGAACAGACAAAATGACTGAATCATGGATAAAGTTAAAAAAAGATGGCAGCTGTAGCCCAGACTAATGAGCCAAGAAACCCCGATCTGCCCCTATGGATATTTGTCAAATTAGAAGGGGAGGACATAGATAGGGACGGGTTCATATGAGTGGCCAATGAAGGATCGGAGAGAACAGTGAAGTGCTACAGTAAACACTTAAAGGGACCAGTGATCTTTAAAAAATAAATAAAAATTATCCGTTATTTTACCAGGTAAGTTGACTGAGAACATGTTCTCATTTACAGCAACGACCTGGGGAATAGTTACAGGGGAGAGGAGGGGGATGAATGAGCCAATTGTAAACTGGGGATTATGAGGTGACCGTGATGGTTTGAGGGCCAGATTGGGAATTTAGCCAGGACACCGGGGTTAACACCCCTACTCTTACGATAAATGCCATGGGATCTTTAATGACCTCAGAGAGTCAGGATAACCGCTTTAATGTCCCATCCGAGAGACGGCACCCTACACAGGGCAGTGTCCCCAATCACTACCCTGGGATGTTTTTTTTAGACCAGAGGAAAGAGTGCCTCCTACTGGCCCTCCAACACCACTTCCAGCAGCATCTGGTCTCCCATCCAGGGACTGACCAGGACCAACACTGCTTAGCTTCAGAAGCAAGCCAGCAGTGGAATGCAGGGTATATACGCCTGAAGGAGCCAAGATGGCCCTATTAGAAATATATTGGAACAAGATATTATCACTGACTCAGGGTCAACAAATTATAATAAAAAACCAGGAGCTAAACAGGCTATGGGCAGACAACCACATGAAGAAAATGCTAGAGGTGACAACCACCACCTGGGACAAATGGAGAAATGTAGTAGGAACCAAGGGAGTACTTTGTAGCAGACAAAGGTTGGGAACAAGACGATGAACCTCCTAAAAGCAAGGCAAAGGAAGCATAAAACACCAAAAGAACAACACAGTGATATAGTGGTGTTTACGGATGGAAGCGAGAAGTCAGAAAAACACAGTGATATAGTGGTGTTTACGGATGGAAGCGAGAAGTCAGAAAAACACAGTGATATAGTGGTGTTTACGGATGGAAGCGAGAAGTCAGAAAAACACAGTGATATAGTGGTGTTTACGGATGGAAGCGAGAAGTCAGAAAAACACATGTGATATAGTGGTGTTTAAATGGACAGGAGATAGTCAGAAAAACACAGTGATATAGTGGTGTTTACGGATGGAAGCTGCAGAAGTCAGAAAAACACAGTGATATAGTGGTGTTTACGGATGGACGTCAGAAAAACACTGTGATATAGTGGTGTTCTAAGGATGGAACAACTCAGAAAAAAACAGATGGGGTTTATAGTGAAAAATAAAGCTACAGGAGATACTCCATAGATGTCCACAGATCCAGGAATCAGAAAGGCTATATGTTGACATAGCCCCAGGTCAGGAATACAGGTGAGAACCCACAGGAAGTGCAGTATGATAACCACTCATCTAAGATGAACAACTGGCAAAGCAGGAGGAAGTGACTGTGGTAAGAGGGCTCTGGTAGGCAAAGCAGGTGCACAGATCCAGGACAGAATGGTTATATGAACATAGCCCCATGGTAGGTATGCAGGAGAACCCAGAAAGTGCAGATGTGAAGGCCCGGCCAAGATGCATAAGGTAGATAGCCACAGGAAGTGACTGTGGTAAGAGAGGTGGTAGGCAAACTGCATGGAAGGGTTCTCTGGTGCAAGAGATGTGATAGGGACGTATTTCCAAACTGCATGGTAGGAGTACAGGAAGTGACATCAGAGAGATGTGATAAGGACGTTTCCAAAATGCATAAATGTAAAAAGTGACATCAGAGAGATGTGATAGGGACGTATTTCCAAACTGCATGGTAGGAGTACAGGAAGTGACATCAGAGAGATGTGATAGGGACGTATTTCCAAACTGCATGGTAAGAGTACAGGAAGTGACATCAGAGAGATGTGTTAGGGACGTATTTCCAAAATGCATGGTAGGAGTACAGGAAGTGACATCAGAGAGATGTGATAGGAACGTATTTCCGAACTGCATGGTAGGAGTACAGGAAGTGACATCAGAGAGATGTGATAGGGACGTATTTCCAAACTGCATGGTAGGAGTACAGGAAGTGACATCAGAGATATGTGATAGGGACGTATTTCCAAACTGCATGGTAGGAGTACAGGAAGTGACATCAGAGAGATGTGATAGGGACGTATTTCTTAGAGCCTGTAGGGATCAGACCCCAGAGCCTGTAGGGATCAGACCACAGAGCCTGTAGGAATCAGGTCCCAGAGCCTGTAGGTATCAGACCACAGAGCCTGTAGGTATCAGACCCCAGGGCCTGTAGGGATCAGACCCCATGGCCTGTAGGGATCAGACCACAGAGCCTGTAGGGATCAGACCACAGAGCCTGTAGGGATCAGACCACAGAGCCTGTAGGGATCAGACCACAGAGCCTGTAGGTATCAGACCACAGAGCCTGTAGAGATCAGACCACAGAGCATGTAGGGATCAGACCTGTAGGGATCAGACCCCAGAGCCTGTAGAGATTAGACCTGTAGAGATCAGACCCCAGAGCATGTAGGGATCAGACCTGTAGGGATCAGACCCCAGAGCCTGTAGAGATTAGACCTGTAGAGATCAGACCCCAGAGCATGTAGGGATCAGACCTGTAGGGATCAGACCCCAGAGCATGTAGGGATCAGACCTGTAGGGATCAGACCCCAGAGCATGTAGGGATTAGACCTGTAGGGATTAGACCCCAGAGCCTGTAGAGATTAAACCTGTAGAGATCAGACCCCAGAGCCTGTAGGGATTAGACCTGTAGAGATCAGACCCCAGAGCCTGTGGGGATTAGACCTGTAGAGATCAGACCCCAGAGCATGTAGGGATCAGACCTGTAGGGATCAGACCCCAGAGCATGTAGGGATCAGACCACAGAGCCTGTAGGTATCAGACCCCAGGGCCTGTAGGGATCAGACCCCATGGCCTGTAGGGATCAGACCACAGAGCCTGTAGGTATCAGACCCCAGGGCCTGTAGGGATCAGACCCCATGGCCTGTAGGGATCAGACCACAGAGCCTGTAGGTATCAGACCACAGAGCCTGTAGGGATCAGACCACAGAGCCTGTAGGTATCAGACCACAGAGCCTGTAGGAATCAGGCCCCAGAGCCTGTAGGTATCAGACCACAGAGCCTGTAGGAATCAGGCCCCAGAGCCTGTAGGGATCAGACCACAGAGCCTGTAGGGATCAGACCACAGAGCCTGTAGGTATCAGACCACAGAGCCTGTAGGGATCAGACCACAGAGCCTGTAGGTATCAGACCACAGAGCCTGTAGGTATCAGACCACAGAGCCTGTAGGGATCAGACCACAGAGCCTGTAGGAATCAGGCCCCAGAGCCTGTAGGTATCAGACCACAGAGCCTGTAGGTATCAGACCACAGAGCCTGTAGGTATCAGACCACAGAGCCTGTAGGGATCAGACCACAGAGCCTGTAGGTATCAGACCACAGAGCCTGTAGAGATCAGACCACAGAGCATGTAGGGATCAGACCTGTAGGGATCAGACCCCAGAGCCTGTAGAGATTAGACCTGTAGAGATCAGACCCCAGAGCATGTAGGGATCAGACCTGTAGGGATCAGACCCCAGAGCCTGTAGAGATTAGACCTGTAGAGATCAGACCCCAGAGCATGTAGGGATCAGACCTGTAGGGATCAGACCCCAGAGCATGTAGGGATCAGACCTGTAGGGATCAGACCCCAGAGCATGTAGGGATCAGACCTGTAGGGATCAGACCCCAGAGCCTGTAGAGATTAGACCTGTAGAGATCAGACCCCAGAGCCTGTAGGGATTAGACCTGTAGAGATCAGACCCCAGAGCCTGTGGGAATTAGACCTGTAGAGATCAGACACCAGAGCATGTAGGGATCAGACCTGTAGGGATCAGACCCCAGAGCATGTAGGGATCAGACCTGTAGGGATCAGACCCTAGAGCATGTAGGGATCAGACCCCAGAGCCTGTAGGGATTAGACCCCAGAGCCTGTAGGGATCAGACCCCAGAGCCTGTAGGGTTCAGACCCCAGAGCCTGTAGGGATCAGACCCCATGGCCTGTAGGGATCAGACCCCAGAGCCTGTAGAGATCAGACCCCAGGGCCTGTAGAGATCAGGCCTCAGAGCCTGTAGAGATCAGACCCTAGAGCCTGTAGAGATCAGACCTGTAGGGGTCAGACCCCAGGGCCTGTAGAGATCAGACCCTAGAGCCTGTAGGTATCAGACCCCAGAGCCTGTAGAGATCAGACCCCAGAGCCTGTAGGGATCAGGCCCCATGGCCTGTAGATTATCAGGCCTCAGAGCCTGTAGAGATCAGACCCTAGAGCCTGTAGAGATCAGACCTGTAGGGATCAGACCCCAGGGCCTGTAGAGATCAGACCCTAGAGTCTGTAGGGATCAGACCCCAGAGCCTGTAGGTATCAGACCCCAGAGCCTGTAGAGATCAGACCCTAGAGTCTGTAGGGATCAGACCCCAGAGCCTGTAGGTATCAGACCCCAGAGCCTGTAGAGATCAGACCACAGAGCCTGTAGGGATCAGGCCCCATAGCCTGTAGGGATCAGACCCCAGAGCCTGTCGGGATCAGACCCCAGAGCCTGTAGAGATCAGACCCCATGGCCTGTAGGTATCAGACCCCAGAGCCTGTAGAGATCAGACCCTAGAGCCGGTAGGGATCAGACCCCAGAGCCTGTCGGGATCAGACCCCAGAGCCTGTCGGGATCAGACCCCAGAGCCTGTAGAGATCAGACCCCAGAGCCTGTAGGTATCAGACCCCAGAGCCTGTAGGTATCAGACCCCAGAGCCTGTAGAGATCAGACCCCATGGCCTGTAGGTATCAGACCCCAGGGCCTGTAGAGATCAGACCCCAGAGCCTGTAGGGATCAGACCCCAGAGCCTGTAGGGATCAGACCCCAGAACCTGTAGAGATCAGACCCCATGGCCTGTAGGTATCAGACCCCAGGGCCTGTAGAGATCAGACCCCAGGGCCTGTAGAGATCAGACCCCAGAGCCTGTAGGGTTCAGACCCTAGAGCCTTTAGGGATTAGACCTGTAGGGATCAGACCCCAGAGTCTGTAGAGATAAGTGTACATTTGACCAAGTAAAGGAGTACAATGACTTTTGTAAATGTTTTGGGGAATATTATAGATTTTTTATTTTTTATATCTCCGTTTTTACCCAGTAGGTGGCGACAATACACATTTGTTGGATGTAGTCGGTCAATAAAACTTTAAAAAAAGAAGAAGAAGAAGAAGAAGAAGAGAAGGAGAAGGAGAGGAAGGTAGCTACTTCAGCTCACAGGAGTGTGATATCCCTCTGATGTACAGATCATCTGGCTGTATATATGGCGGAGTTGATGGCCATACTGTTGGATTTGCAGTGGGTCGAGGAAGTCAAGCTAGACAGAGTAGCCTGATACTGACAGTGATGGTGTAGAGATGGCAGGAGCAGTGGAACAGATATACAAAGGGCAGGCATTTATTTTTGAAGTACAGAGGAGAGTCAAGGAGGGACAGAAGAGAGGAGGCTATTTTTACAAGATCAAGGGTGGGAGACAGCCAGTAGATTAAGGGTGGGACACAGCCAGTAGATTAAGGCTGGGACACAGCCAGTAGATTAAGGGTGGGACACAGCCAGTAGATGGAGGCTGGGACACAGCCAGTAGAGTAAGGGTGGGACACAGCCAGTAGATGGAGGCTGGGACACAGCCAGTAGAGTAAGGGTGGGACACAGCCAGTAGATGAAGGGTGGGACACAGCCAGAGGATCGGTGTGTCCCCCAAGGGACGGTTGAGCCAATGGTTGAGCTATATGGGCAGAAAGCGTCAATTCTTGTTTATCTAACTGCACTGTCCAATTAACAGTAGCTTTTACAGTGAAAGAATAACATGCTATTGATTGAGGAGAGTGCACAGATATGTACTTGAAAATGCATCAATTAACCAATTAGGCACATTTGGTCAGACTTGATACAACATTTTGAATAGTAATGCAATAGTTCATTTGATCAGTCTAAAACTTTGCACATGGTGGTCCTGTGTAGCTCAGTTGGTAGAGCATGGCGCTTGTAACGCCAGGGTAGTGGGTTCGATCCCCGGGACCACCCATATGTAGAATGTATGCACGCATGACTGTAAGTCGCTTTGGATAAAAGCGTCTGCTAAATGGCATATATTATTATATATTATTACACTACTGCCATCTAGACACCAAAATCTAAATTGCCCCTAAACTGCTAAAATACATGATGGCCTTTCTCTGGCATTTCAAAGATGATGGAACAAAAAAATAGCTTTTTTTCTTTGCATTATCTTTTACCAGATCTAATGTGTTTTATTCTCCTACAATAATTTCACATTTCCACAAACTTCAAAGTGTTTCATTTCAAATGGTACCAAGAATATGCATATCCTTGCTTCTGTTCCTGAGCAACAGGCGGTTAGATTTGGGTATGTAATTTTAGGAGATAATTGGGGGAGGAAAAGGGTTTGATGAAGAGGTGAGCAAAGGGCTGGCAGATAGGATGTCGTTCCTCCATGTCTCTGGCCCACACTCCAGTACAGTAGGTGGCGGTCATGCAACATAACGTTGGAGGCCAACCGCCGATAGACCCCACCGAAGTAGAAGAAGTATTCGCGGATGCGGAATCTCTGCCACCGAAAGGTAAGACAGTTGTATATTTCTCACTGTCACAATATCCAGCATTGCTTTTTTTACATTTCTCCCATCGTTGAATGGAGCGCAATTGTCGACACAGTATTTCCTTGATTTGGTCAGAAAGCTGAATGAGGAAAGAATTACAGAGAAAAGAAGGCCATAGTAGTCAGTCACTGGGATACATACTGTAACGACCCTGGCTTTATTTTTAGCGGAGGATATCGACTCGATGCTTTTGGGGCACAGTCGATAGCGAGCTGGACTTCGGGACAGAAGGTTGAGAGTTCGCGACCTGCTCCTTACTGTTTCATGACAATTCTGCTAAATACATTATTACCTCTAAAGTATACATTGTTGCCGGTAAATCTACCCCATCTGAATTTAGGCTTTGTTTACGTCTATTATTATTATTTTTTACATCTTCTCTTCTGAAGTGCATATCTTCAGGCACTTCGGACTTCACGTCTGTTATAAAATGCAGTTACTTATTCGTTTTTCTTCAGCTCCACAGTTAACAAAGGTGCTACTGACAAAAAAACGAAATAACATCCAATACAGCAACAGACAACATTAAACGGTCGTCTCTGGTCTTTAAAACGAACTCACTGTGAACGTGGACTGATTTATTATCCTTCAAATCTATGGTTATTATTTAGTCAGGGATATATTGAAAATGTTTCACACCATTTAGGCTGCAATGAATTATCTCTCTCTGACTGTTACCTTTATGTAACTATGCAAGTCAGTTAAGAACAAATTCTTATTTTGAATGCCGGCCTGGGAACAGTGGAGGAGATATCTAAATTAACTGGCTTGTTCAGGGGGCAGAACGACAGATTTTTACCGTGTCAGCTCAGGGACTCGATCTCGCAACCATTCAGGTCCAATGCTCTAACCACTAGACTACCTGCCTCCTCTACACTCTAACCACTAGGCTACCTGCCTCCTCTACACTCTAACCACTAGGCTACCTACCTCCTCTACACTCTAACCACTAGGCTACCTGCCTCCTCTACACTCTAACCACTAGGCTACCTGCCTCCTCTACACTCTAACCACTAGGCTACCTGCCTCCTCTACACTCTAACCACTAGGCTACCTACCTCCTCTACACTCTAACCACTAGGCTACCTGCCTCCTCTACACTCTAACCACTAGGCTACCTGCCTCCTCTACACTCTAACCACTAGGCTACCTGCCTCCTCTACACTCTAACCACTAGGCTACCTACCTCCTCTACACTCTAACCACTAGGCTACCTGCCACCTCTACACTCTAACCACTAGACTACCTGCCTCCCCTACACTCTAACCACGAGGCTACCTGCCTCCTTTACACTCTAACCACTAGGCTACCTGCCTCCTTTACACTCTAACCACTAGGCTACCTGCCTCCTCTACACTCTAACCACTAGGCTACCTGCCGCCTCTACACTCTAACCACTAGGCTACCTGCCGCCTCTACACTCTAACCACTAGGCTACCTGCCTCCTCTACACTCTAACCACTAGGCTACCTGCCTCCTCTACACTCTAACCTGTGTGGGTGGACCAATTGACTAGGCTACCTACCTCCTCTACACTCTAACCACTAGGCTACCCTACCTCAACTACACTCTAACCACTAGACTACCCTGCCACCTCTACACTCTAACCACTAGGCTACCCTGCCACCTCTACACTCTAACCACTAGGCTACCTGCCCCCTACTCAATGTTAGTGGTGGCTGTTTAACAGTCTGATGGCCTTGAGATAGAAGCTGTTTTTCAGTCTCTCGGTCCCAGCTTTGATGCACCTGTACTGACCTCGCCTTCTGGATGATAGCGGGGTGAATAGGCAGTGGCTCGGGTGGTTGTTGTCCTTGATGATCTTTATGGCCTTCCTGTGACATCGGGTGGTGTAGGTGGTCCCGGGAATCGAACCCACTACCCTGGCGTTACAAGCGCCATGCTCTACCAACTGAGCTACAGAAGGACCAGGGCATACCCTTTATAGTGCACTGCTTTAGACCAGGGCATTCCCTTTACAGTGCACTGCTTTAGACCAGGGCATTTCCTTGCAATGTACCCCACTCTAACCAGAGCAGGCCTTTGTTTCTCCTGACAGGCCTTTGTTTCTCCTACCTGAGGCCTAGTACACTGCTTTAGACCAGGGCATTTCCTTTACAGTGCACTGCTTTAGACCAGGGCATTCCCTTTACAGTACACTGCTTTAGACCAGGGCATTCCCTGGTCTAAACTGGCACTCAGGCTCCCTTTCACTGTGTTGACATGATGGCAACAACCAGACTGGCACTCAGGCTCCCTTTCACTGAGTTGACATGATGGCAACAACCAGACTGGCACTCAGGCTCCCTTTCACTGAGTTGACATGATGGCAACAACCAGACTGGCACTCAGGCTACCTTTCACTGAGTTGACATGATGAACATTAGGCTCCCTTTCACTGAGTTGACATGATGGCAACAACCAGACTGGCACTCAGGCTCCCTTTCACTGAGTTGACATTAGAGGTCGACCGATTATGATTTGTCAATGCCAATACCGATTATTGGAGGGCCCAAAAGCCGATATCGATTAATCGGACGTTTTTAAAAATGTATTTGTAATAATGACAATTACAACAATTAACTTATTTTAACTTAATATAATACATCAATAAAATCAAGCCTCAAGTAAATAATGAAACATGTTCAATTTGGTTTAAATAATGCAAAAACAAAGTGTTGCAGAAGAAAGTAAAAGTGCAATATGTGCCATGTAAGAAAGCTAACGTTTAAGTTCCTTGCTCAGAACATGAGAACATATGAAAGCTGGTGGTTCCTTTTAACACGAGTCTTCAATATTCCCAGGTAAGAAGTTTTAGGTTGTAGTTATTATAGGAATTATAGGACTATTTCCCTCTATACCATTTGTATTTCATTAACCTTTGACTATTGGATGTTCTTATAGGCACTTTAGTATTGCCAGTGTAACAGTATAGCTTCCGGTCCCCTCCTCGCTCCTCCCTGGGCTCGAACCAGCAACACAACGACAACAGCCACCACATCAAAGCGTTACCCACGCAGAGCAAGGGAAACAACCACCAAGGCTCAGAGCGAGTGAAGTTTGAAACGCTATTAGCGCGCACCCCGCTAACTAGCTAGCCATTTCACTTCGGTTACACCAGCCTCATCTCGGGAGTTGATAGGCTTGAAGTCATAAACAGCGCAATGCTTGACGCACAATGAAGAGCAGCTGGCAAAGTGCACAAAAGTGCTGTTTGAATGAATGTTTACGCGCCTGCTTCTGCCTATCAACGCTCAGTCAGATACTTAGATACTTGTATGCTCAGTCAGATTATATGCAACACAGGACATGCTAGATAATATCTAGTAATATCATCAACCATGTGTAGTTAACTAGTGATTATGATTGATTGTTTTTTATAAGATAAGTTTAATACTAGCCAGCAACTTACCTTGGCTTACTGCATTGGACTTGTTAACTGTAAGGTTGCAAGATTGTATCCCCCGAGCTGACAAGGTGAAAATCTGTCTTTCTGCCTCTGAACAGGCAGTTAACCCACCGTTCCTAGGCCGTCATTGAAAATAAGAATGTGTTCTATTTTTGGAAAATAAGAATGTTAACTGACTTGCCTAGTTAAATAAAGGTATACAAATATTTTAAAAAATCTGCGCCCAAAAATACAGATTTCCGATTGTTATTAAAACATGAAATCGGCCCTAATTAATCGGCCATTCCGATTAATCAGTCGACCTATAATTGACATGATATGTGTAACTCTGTGTTGTTGTTTTTGTCACACTGCTTTGCTTTATCTTGGCCAGGTCGCAGTTGTAAATGAGAACTTGTTCTCAACTAGCCTACCTGGTTAAATAAAGGTGTTCTCAACTAGCCTACCTGGTTAAATAAAGGTGTTCTCAACTAGCCTACCTGGTTAAATAAAGGTGTTCTCAACTAGCATACCTGGTTAAATAAAGGTGTTCTCAACTAGCCTACCTGGTTAAATAAAGGTGTTCTCAACTAGCCTACCTGGTTAAATAAATGTGTTCTCAACTAGCCTACCTGGTTAAATAAAGGTGTTCTCAACTAGCCTACCAGGTTAAATAAAGGTGTTCTCAACTAGCATACCTGGTTAAATAAAGGTGAAATAATAAATCAATAAAAAATTTGCTATATTGTATAATACTCTATAATATTGTATACTATTGTATAATACTCTATAATATTGTATAATACTCTATAATATTGTATAATACTGTATAATACTCTATAATATTGCATAATAATCTATAATATTGTATAATAATCTATACTATTGTATAATAATCTATAATATTGCATAATAATCAATAATATTGTATAATACTGTATAATAATCTATAATATTGTATAATACTCTATAATACTGTATAATACTCTAATATTGTATAATACTCTATAATTCTGTATAATACTCTATAATATTGTATTATACTCTATAATATTGTATAATACTCTATAATACTGTATAATACTCTATAATATTGTATTATACTCTATAATATTGTATTATACTCTATAATTCTGTATAATACTCTATAATATTGTATTATACTCTATAATTCTGTATAATACTCTATAATATTGTATTATACTCTATAATATTGTATTATACTCTATAATATTGTATTATACTCTATAATATGCTTCTTAACTCTGGAAACTTGTATTTCTGTATTATACTCTATAATATTGTATTATACTCTATAATATTGTATTATACTCTATAATATTACTCTATAATATTGTATTATACTCTATAATATTGTATTATACTCTATAATTCTGTATAATACTCTATAATATTGTATTATACTCTATAATATTGTATTATACTCTATAATATTGTATTATACTCTATAATTCTGTATAATACTCTATAATATTGTATTATACTCTATAATATTGCCCTGTTTAAAAAGCAGGAAATCCCCTTGAACTCTTAGACATTGAAAGCTAATTTGGGCCATTGCATCATGATTCACTAATCTTTCTCTTTCTCTTTCATTTTCCTGAACAATAGAAGTGGGAGATTCTCAGACAGCGCAGCAGTGATTATCCTGGATTCTGTTTCCACTTTCAGCAGTTCTTTTTGCCACTACTGATAATGAAATTTGATTCTTGCATAATCTGACATACTATATATTTTGTTCCCCTCTTTCATGTCCTTAATTTAACCAAATGGATCAGTCTGAGATCCATACTGAAGTAGTACGTATCATCTGAGAGACCAGGTAAGGATACAGCTTCACAATGCAACCCACATCCTACGTAGTTTTAGCGGGTACATTTACAGCTAATGTAAAGCTGCATCACACACTGCTGGGTCATAGTCAAGGAACCTTTTGGACTGAGAGAACCACAATGAGAAATAAAGTGCTTTAAGTGTCATCCTCAATGCGTTTAAATGTACTGTATCCACATGTGTTGTTGAATTGCGTTTATATTGTCAAATCTAATGGCAATAAATATCTACGTTTTGTTGAGGATTTCTTCTCTGCTCTCTCTCTCCTACTCTCTCGACAGCGCAGAGATGTCTTTCACACGTGATAAACTGTCTTTGCACCTGCGCAACAGAATGCCGAAGTTTGTCACAAGAGTGAAAGCCACAGAGCTCATGGCCAACCTCCCCTGCCTTACACAGTCTGACAGGGTGGGTAGCTCAAATCAAATTTATTCATATAGCCCTTCGTACATCAGCTGATATCTCAAAGTGCTGTACAGAAACACAGCCTAAAACCCCAAACAGCAAGCAATGCAGGTGTAGAAGCACGGTGGCTAGGAAAAACTCCCTAGAAAGAACAAAACCTAGGAAGAAACCTAGAGAGGAACCAGGCTATGAGGGGTGGCCAGTCCTCTTCTGGCTGTGCTGGGTAGAGAGGAACCAGGCTATGAGGGGTGGCCAGTCCTCTTCTGGCTGTGCCGGGTGGAGAGGAACCAGGCTATGAGGGGTGGCCAGTCCTCTTCTGGCTGTGCTGGGTGGAGAGGAACCAGGCTATGAGGGGTGGCCAGTCCTCTTCTGGCTGTGCTGGGTGGAGAGGAACCAGGCTATGAGGGGTGGCCAGTCCTCTTCTGGCTGTGCTGGGTGGAGAGGAACCAGGCTATGAGGGGTGGCCAGTCCTCTTCTGGCTGTGCTGGGTAGAGAGGAACCAGGCTATGTGGGTGGCCAGTCCTCTTCTGGCTGTGCTGGGTAGAGAGGAACCAGGCTATGAGGGGTGGCCAGTCCTCTTCTGGCTGTGCTGGGTAGAGAGGAACCAGGCTATGTGGGTGGCCAGTCCTCTTCTGGCTGTGCTGGGTAGAGAGGAACCAGGCTATGAGGGTGGCCAGTCCTCTTCTGGCTGTGCCGGGTAGAGAGGAACCAGGCTATGAGGGGTGGCCAGTCCTCTTCTGGCTGTGCTGGGTAGAGAGGAACCAGGCTATGAGGGGTGGCCAGTCCTCTTCTGGCTGTGCTGGGTGGAGAGGAACCAGGCTATGAGGGGTGGCCAGTCCTCTTCTGGCTGTGCTGGGTAGAGAGGAACCAGGCTATGAGGGGTGGCCAGTCCTCTTCTGGCTGTGCTGGGTAGAGAGGAACCAGGCTATGAGGGGTGGCCAGTCCTCTTCTGGCTGTGCTGGGTGGAGAGGAACCAGGCTATGAGGGGTGGCCAGTCCTCTTCTGGCTGTGCTGGGTAGAGAGGAACCAGGCTATGAGGGGTGGCCAGTCCTCTTCTGGCTGTGCCGGGTAGAGAGGAACCAGGCTATGAGGGGTGGCCAGTCCTCTTCTGGCTGTGCTGGGTAGAGAGGAACCAGGCTATGAGGGGTGGCCAGTCCTCTTCTGGCTGTGCCGGGTAGAGAGGAACCAGGCTATGAGGGGTGGCCAGTCCTCTTCTGGCTGTGCTGGGTAGAGAGGAACCAGGCTATGAGGGGTGGCCAGTCCTCTTCTGGCTGTGCTGGGTGGAGAGGAACCAGGCTATGAGGGGTGGCCAGTCCTCTTCTGGCTGTGCTGGGTGGAGAGGAACCAGGCTATGAGGGGTGGCCAGTCCTCTTCTGGTTGTGCTGGGTAGAGAGGAACCAGGCTATGAGGGGTGGCCAGTCCTCTTCTGGCTGTGCCGGGTAGAGAGGAACCAGGCTATGAGGGGTGGCCAGTCCTCTTCTGGCTGTGCCGGGTAGAGAGGAACCAGGCTATGAGGGGTGGCCAGTCCTCTTCTGGCTGTGCCGGGTGAGAGGAACCAGGCTATGAGGGTGGCCAGTCCTCTTCTGGCTGTGCCGGGTAGAGAGGAACCAGGCTATGAGGGGTGGCCAGTCCTCTTCTGGCTGTGCTGGGTAGAGAGGAACCAGGCTATGAGGGGTGGCCAGTCCTCTTCTGGCTGTGCCATTTGTAGAGAGGAACCAGGCTATGAGGGGTGGCCAGTCCTCTTCTGGCTGTGCTGGGTAGAGAGGAACCAGGCTATGAGGGGTGGCCAGTCCTCTTCTGGCTGTGCCGGGTGGAGAGGAACCAGGCTATGAGGGTGGCCAGTCCTCTTCTGGCTGTGGGTGATTCCTCTCTAATCAGGGCTGATTTAGAGAGGAACCAGGCCTCTAATCTGGCTGATTTAGACCTGGGAACCAGGCTATGAGGGTGATTCCCCTCTTCTGGCTGTGCTGGGTAGAGGGAACCAGGCTATGAGGGGTGGCCAGTCCTCTTCTGGCTGTGCTGGGACACCAGGTGGGAACCAGGCTATGAGGGGTGCTGGCCAGGTGGGTGATTCCTCTTCTGGCTGTGCTGGGTGAGAGAACCAGGCTATGAGGGGTGGCCAGTCCTCTTCTGGCTGTGCTGGGTTGAGGGAACCAGGCTATGAGGGGATTCCAGTCCTCTTCTGGCTGTGCCTGGGTACAGGTGGAACCAGGCTATTTAGGGGACACCAGTCCTCTTCTGGCAGTGACTGCTAGAGAGGAACCAGGCTATGAGGGGGTGGCCAGTCCTCTTCTGGCAGGCCTGATTTAGAGAGGAACCAGGCTATGAGGGGTGGCCAGTCCTCTTCTGGCTGTTTAGAGGGAACCAGGCTATGAGGGTGGCCAGTCCTCTTCTGGCTGTGCTGGGTAGAGAGGAACCAGGCTATGAGGGGTGGCCAGTCCTCTTCTGGCTGTGCTGGGTGAGAGGAACCAGGCTATGAGGGTGGCCAGTCCTCTTCTGGCTCAGGCAGGAACCAGGCTATTTGGAGTCCTCTTCTGAGGAAACCAGGCTATGAGGGGTGGCCAGTCCTCTTCTGGCTGATGCTAGGTAGAGAGGAACCAGGTATGAGGGGTGGCCATTCCCTTCTGGCTAAAGGGAACCAGGCTGATTGGCCAGTCCTCTTCTGGCTGTGCTGGGTGGAGAGGAACCAGGCTATGAGGGGTTCCAGTCCTCTTCTGGAAACTGTGCTGGGTGGCCATTCCCCTCTAATCAGGGACTGAGAGGAACCAGGCTATGATTCCCCTCTAATCAGGGACTGGACCTGGGACACAGTCCTCTTTGGCTGTGCCAGGTCAGGGACTGAGGAACCAGGCTCAATCAGGGACTGAGGGTGGGACCAAATAAAGGTGTCCTCTAATCAGGGACTGATTTAGACCTGGGACACCAGGTGGGTGATTCCTCCTCTAATCAGGGACTGATTTAGACCTGGGACACCAGGTGGGTGATTCTCTAATCAGGGACTGATTTAGACCTGGGACACCAGGTGGGTGATTCTTCTGGGGACTGATTTAGACCTGGGACAAATAAAGTGGGTGATTCCCCTCAATCAGGGACTGATTTAGACCTGGGACACCAGGTGGGTGATTCCCCTCTAATCAGGGACTGATTTAGACCTCACCAGGTGGGTGATTCTCTAATCAGGGACTGATTTAGACCTGGGACACCAGGTGGGTGATTCCCCTTTAATCAGGGACTGATTTAGAACACCAGGTGGGTGATTCCTCTCTAATCAGGGACTGATTTGACCTACCAGGTGGGTGATTCCTCTAATCATTTTATACTGGGACACCAGGTGGGTGATTCCTCTCTAATCAGGGACTGATTTAGACCTGGGACACCAGGTGGGTGATTCCCCTCTAATCAGGGACTGATTTAGACCTGGGACACCAGGTGGGTGATTCCCCTCTAATCAGGGACTGATTTAGACCTGGGACACCAGGTGGGTGATTCCCCTCTAATCAGGGACTGATTTAGACCTGGGACACCAGGTGGGTGATTCCCCTCTAATCAGGGACTGATTTAGACCTGGGACACCAGGTGGGTGATTCCCCTCTAATCAGGGACTGATTTAGACCTGGGACACCAGGTGGGTGATTCCCCTCTAATCAGGGACTGATTTAGACCTGGGACACCAGGTGGGTGATTCCCCTCTAATCAGGGACTGATTTAGACCTGGGACACCAGGTGGGTGATTCCCCTCTAATCAGGGACTGATTTAGACCTGGGACACCAGGTGGGTGATTCCCCTCTAATCAGGGACTGATTTAGACCTGGGACACCAGGTGGGTGATTCCTCTCTAATCAGGGACTGATTTAGACCTGGGACACCAGGTGGGTGATTCCCCTCTAATCAGGGACTGATTTAGACCTGGGACACCAGGTGGGTGATTCCCCTCTAATCAGGGACTGATTTAGACCTGGGACACCAGGTGGGTGATTCCCTCTAATCAGGGACTGATTTAGACCTGGGACACCAGGTGGGTGATTCCCCTCTAATCAGGGACTGATTTAGACCTGGGACACCAGGTGGGTGATTCCCCTCTAATCAGGGACTGATTTAGACCTGGGACACCAGGTGGGTGATTCCCCTCTAATCAGGGACTGATTTAGACCTGGGACACCAGGTGGGTGATTCCCTCTAATCAGGGACTGATTTAGACCTGGGACACCAGGTGGGTGATTCCCCTCTAATCAGGGACTGATTTAGACCTGGGACACCAGGTGGGTGATTCCCCTCTAATCAGGGACTGATTTAGACCTGGGACACCAGGTGGGTGATTCCCCTCTAATCAGGGACTGATTTAGACCTGGGACACCAGGTGGGTGATTCCCCTCTAATCAGGGACTGATTTAGACCTGGGACACCAGGTGGGTGATTCCCCTCTAATCAGGGACTGATTTAGACCTGGGACACCAGGTGGGTGATTCCCCTCTAATCAGGGACTGATTTAGACCTGGGACACCAGGTGGGTGATTCCCCTCTAATCAGGGACTGATTTAGACCTGGGACACCAGGTGGGTGATTCCCCTCTAATCAGGGACTGATTTAGACCTGGGACACCAGGTGGGTGATTCCCCTCTAATCAGGGACTGATTTAGACCTGGGACACCAGGTGGGTGATTCCCCCTCTAATCAGGGACTGATTTAGACCTGGGACACCAGGTGGGTGATTCCCCTCTAATCAGGGACTGATTTAGACCTGGGACACCAGGTGGGTGATTCCCCTCTAATCAGGGACTGATTTAGACCTGGGACACCAGGTGGGTGATTCCCCCTCTAATCAGGGACTGATTTAGACCTGGGACACCAGGTGGGTGATTCCCCTCTAATCAGGGACTGATTTAGACCTGGGACACCAGGTGGGTGATTCCCCTCTAATCAGGGACTGATTTAGACCTGGGACACCAGGTGGGTGATTCCCTCTAATCAGGGACTGATTTAGACCTGGGACACCAGGTGGGTGATTCCCCTCTAATCAGGGACTGATTTAGACCTGGGACACCAGGTGGGTGATTCCCCTCTAATCAGGGACTGATTTAGACCTGGGACAACAGGTGGGTGATTCCCCTCTAATCAGGGACTGATTTAGACCTGGGACACCAGGTGGGTGATTCCCCTCTAATCAGGGACTGATTTAGACCTGGGACACCAGGTGGGTGATTCCTCTCTAATCAGGGACTGATTTAGACCTGGGACAACAGGTGGGTGATTCCCCTCTAATCAGGGACTGATTTAGACCTGGGACACCAGGTGGGTGATTCCCCTCTAATCAGGGACTGATTTAGACCTGGGACACCAGGTGGGTGATTCCCCTCTAATCAGGGACTGATTTAGACCTGGGACACCAGGTGGGTGATTCCCTCTAATCAGGGACTGATTTAGACCTGGGACACCAGGTGGGTGATTCCTCTCTAATCAGGGACTGATTTAGACCTGGGACACCAGGTGGGTGATTCCTCTCTAATCAGGGACTGATTTAGACCTGGGACACCAGGTGGGTGATTCCCCTCTAATCAGGGACTGATTTAGACCTGGGACACCAGGTGGGTGATTCCCCTCTAATCAGGGACTGATTTAGACCTGGGACACCAGGTGGGTGATTCCCCTCTAATCAGGGACTGATTTAGACCTGGGACACCAGGTGGGTGATTCCCCTCTAATCAGGGACTGATTTAGACCTGGGACACCAGGTGGGTGATTCCTCTCTAATCAGGGACTGATTTAGACCTGGGACACCAGGTGGGTGATTCCCCTCTAATCAGGGACTGATTTAGACCTGGGACACCAGGTGGGTGATTCCCCTCTAATCAGGGACTGATTTAGACCTGGGACACCAGGTGGGTGATTCCCCTCTAATCAGGGACTGATTTAGACCTGGGACACCAGGTGGGTGATTCCTCTAATCAGGGACTGATTTAGACCTGGGACACCAGGTGGGTGATTCCTCTCTAATCAGGGACTGATTTAGACCTGGGACACCAGGTGGGTGATTCCCCTCTAATCAGGGACTGATTTAGACCTGGGACACCAGGTGGGTGATTCCTCTCTAATCAGGGACTGATTTAGACCTGGGACACCAGGTGGGTGATTCCTCTCTAATCAGGGACTGATTTAGACCTGGGACACCAGGTGGGTGATTCCCCTCTAATCAGGGACTGATTTAGACCTGGGACACCAGGTGGGTGATTCCAATCAGGGACTGATTTAGACCTGGGACACCAGGTGGGTGATTCCCCTCTAATCAGGGACTGATTTAGACCTGGGACACCAGGTGGGTGATTCCTCCTCTAATCAGGGACTGATTTAGACCTGGGACACCAGGTGGGTGATTCCCCTCTAATCAGGGACTGATTTAGACCTGGGACACCAGGTGGGTGATTCCCCTCTAATCAGGGACTGATTTAGACCTGGGACACCAGGTGGGTGATTCCCCTCTAATCAGGGACTGATTTAGACCTGGGACACCAGGTGGGTGATTCCCCTCTAATCAGGGACTGATTTAGACCTGGGACACCAGGTGGGTGATTCCCCTCTAATCAGGGACTGATTTAGACCTGGGACACCAGGTGGGTGATTCCTCTCTAATCAGGGACTGATTTAGACCTGGGACACCAGGTGGGTGATTCCTCTCTAATCAGGGACTGATTTAGACCTGGGACACCAGGTGGGTGATTCCTCTCTAATCAGGGACTGATTTAGACCTGGGACACCAGGTGGGTGATTCCCCTCTAATCAGGGACTGATTTAGACCTGGGACACCAGGTGGGTGATTCCCCTCTAATCAGGGACTGATTTAGACCTGGGACACCAGGTGGGTGATTCCTCTCTAATCAGGGACTGATTTAGACCTGGGACACCAGGTGGGTGATTCCTCTCTAATCAGGGACTGATTTAGACCTGGGACGCCAGTCATTCTTCCCCTCTAATCAGGGAATCATTTAGACCTGGGACACCAGGTGGGTGATTCCCCTCTAATCAGGGACTGATTTAGACCTGGGACACCAGGTGGGTGATTCCTCTCTAATCAGGGACTGATTTAGACCTGGGACACCAGGTGGGTGATTCCCCTCTAATCAGGGACTGATTTAGACCTGGGACAACAGGTGGGTGATTCCCCTCTAATCAGGGACTGATTTAGACCTGGGACACCAGGTGGGTGATTCCTCTCTAATCAGGGACTGATTTAGACCTGGGACAACAGGTAGGTGATTCCTCTCTAATCAGGGACTGATTTAGACCTGGGACAACAGGTGGGTGATTCCCCTCTAATCAGGGACTGATTTAGACCTGGGACAACAGGTGGGTGATTCCCCTCTAATCAGGGACTGATTTAGACCTGGGACAACAGGTGGGTGATTCCCCTCTAATCAGGGACTGATTTAGACCTGGGACAACAGGTGGGTGATTCCCCTCTAATCAGGGACTGATTTAGACCTGGGACAACAGGTAGGTGATTCCCCTCTAATCAGGGAATCATTTAGACATAACATACATGGTAATGGTTGGTTATGGCTGTGTCTAGTCAGGTATGGGTTGGTTATGGCTGTGTCTAGTCAGGTATGGGTTGGTTATGGCTGTGTCTAGTCAGGTATGGGTTGGTTATGGCTGTGTCTAGTCAGGTATGGGTTGGTTATGGCTGTGTCTAGTCAGGTATGGGTTAGGGTTGGTTATGGCTGTGTATAGTTAGGTATGGGTTGGTTATGGCTGTGTCTAGTCAGGTATGGGTTAGGGTTGGTTATGGCTGTGTATAGTTAGGTATGGGTTGGTTATGGCTGTGTATAGTCAGGTATGGGTTAGGGTTGGTTATGGCTGTGTCTAGTCAGGTATGGGTTGGTTATGGCTGTGTATAGTCAGGTATGGGTTGGTTATGGCTGTGTATAGTCAGGTATGGGTTAGGGTCGGTTATGGCTGTGTATAGTCAGGTATGGGTTAGGGTTGGTTATGGCTGTGTATAGTCAGGTATGGGTTAGGGTCTGTTATGGCTGTGTATAGTCAGGTATGGGTTAGGGTTGGTTATGGCTGTGTATAGTCAGGTATGGGTTGGTTATGGCTGTGTATAGTCAGGTATGGGTTAGGGTTGGTTATGGCTGTGTATAGTCAGGTATGTGTTAGGGTTGGTTATGGCTGTTTATAGTCAGGTATGGGTTAGGGTTGGTTATGGCTGTGTCTAGTCAGGTATGGGTTAGGGTTGGTTATGGCTGTTTATAGTCAGGTATGGGTTAGGGTTGGTTATGGCTGTGTCTAGTCAGGTATGGGTTGGTTATGGCTGTGTATAGTCAGGTATGGGTTAGGGTTGGTTATGGCTGTGTCTAGTCAGGTATGGGTTGGTTATGGCTGTGTATAGTCAGGTATGGGTTAGGGTTGGTTATGGCTGTGTATAATCAGGTATGGGTTGGTTATGGCTGTGTCTAGTCAGGTATGGGTTGGTTATGGCTTTGTCTAGTCAGGTATGGGTTGGTTATGGCTGTGTATAGTCAGGTATGGGTTAGGGTTAGTTATGGCTGTGTATAGTCAGATATGGGTTAGGGTTGGTTATGGCTGTGTATAATCAGGTATGGGTTGGTTATGGCTGTGTCTAGTCAGGTATGGGTTAGGGTTGGTTATGGCTGTGTATAGTCAGGTATGGGTTGGTTATGGCTGTGTCTAGTCAGGTATGGGTTGGTTATGGCTGTGTCTAGTCAGGTATGGGTTGGTTATGGCTGTGTATAGTCAGGTATGGGTTAGGGTTGGTTATGGCTGTGTATGGTCAGGTATGGGTTGGTTATGGCTGTGTATAGTCAGGTATGGGTTGGTTATGGCTGTGTCTAGTCAGGTATGGGTTGGTTATGGCTGTGTCTAGTCAGGTATGGGTTGGTTATGGCTGTGTATAGTCAGGTATGGGTTAGGGTTGGTTATGGCTGTGTATAGTCAGGTATGGGTTGGTTATGGCTGTGTATAGTCAGGTATGGGTTGGTTATGGCTGTGTCTAGTCAGGTATGGGTTAGGGTTGGTTATGGCTGTGTATAGTCAGGTATGGGTTGGTTATGGCTGTGTCTAGTCAGGTATGGGTTAGGGTTGGTTATGGCTGTGTATAGTCAGGTATGGGTTAGGGTTGGTTATGGCTGTGTCTAGTCAGGTATGGGTTACGGTTAGTTATGGCTGTGTATAGTCAGGTATGGGTTGGTTATGGCTGTGTATAGTCAGGTATGGGTTAGGGTTGGTTATGGCTGTGTCTAGTCAGGTATGGGTTAGGGTTGGTTATGACTGTGTCTAGTCAGGTATGGGTTAGGGTTGGTTATGGCTGTGTCTAGTCAGGTATGGGTTAGGGTTGGTTATGGCTGTGTATAGTCAGGTATGGGTTGGTTATGGCTGTGTCTAGTCAGGTATGGGTTAGGTTGGTTATGGCTGTGTATAGTCAGGTATGGGTTGGTTATGGCTGTGTCTAGTCAGGTATGGGTTAGGGTTGGTTATGGCTGTGTCTAGTCAGGTATGGGTTAGGATTGGTTATGGCTGTGTCTAGTCAGGTATGGGTTAGGGTTGGTTATGGCTGTGTATAGTCAGGTATGGGTTGGTTATGGCTGTGTCTAGTCAGGTATGGGTTGGTTATGGCTGTGTGTAGTCAGGTATGGGTTAGGGTTGGTTATGGCTGTGTCTAGTCAGGTATGGGTTAGGGTTGGTTATGGCTGTGTATAGTCAGGTATGGGTTGGTTATGGCTGTGTGTAGTCAGGTATGGGTTAGGGTTGGTTATGGCTGTGTATAGTCAGGTATGGGTTAGGGTTGGTTATGGCTGTGTATAGTCAGGTATGGGTTAGGGTTGGTTATGGCTGTGTCTAGTCAGGTATGGGTTGGTTATGGCTGTGTATAATCAGGTATGGGTTAGGGTTAGTTATGGCTGTGTATAGTCAGGTATGGGTTAGTTATGGCTGTGTCTAGTCAGGTATGGGTTAGGGTTGGTTATGGCTGTTTATAGTCAGGTATGGGTTAGGGTTGGTTATGGCTGTGTCTAGTCAGGTATGGGTTGGTTATGGCTGTGTCTAGTCAGGTATGGGTTGGTTATGGCTGTGTCTAGTCAGGTATGGGTTGGTTATGGCTGTGTATAGTCAGGTATGGGTTGGTTATGGCTGTGTCTAGTCAGGTATGGGTTAGGTTGGTTATGGCTGTGTATAGTCAGGTATGGGTTGGTTATGGCTGTGTCTAGTCAGGTATGGGTTAGGGTTGGTTATGGCTGTGTCTAGTCAGGTATGGGTTAGGATTGGTTATGGCTGTGTCTAGTCAGGTATGGGTTAGGGTTGGTTATGGCTGTGTATAGTCAGGTATGGGTTGGTTATGGCTGTGTCTAGTCAGGTATGGGTTGGTTATGGCTGTGTGTAGTCAGGTATGGGTTAGGGTTGGTTATGGCTGTGTCTAGTCAGGTATGGGTTAGGGTTGGTTATGGCTGTGTATAGTCAGGTATGGGTTGGTTATGGCTGTGTGTAGTCAGGTATGGGTTAGGGTTGGTTATGGCTGTGTATAGTCAGGTATGGGTTAGGGTTGGTTATGGCTGTGTATAGTCAGGTATGGGTTAGGGTTGGTTATGGCTGTGTCTAGTCAGGTATGGGTTGGTTATGGCTGTGTATAATCAGGTATGGGTTAGGGTTAGTTATGGCTGTGTATAGTCAGGTATGGGTTAGTTATGGCTGTGTCTAGTCAGGTATGGGTTAGGGTTGGTTATGGCTGTTTATAGTCAGGTATGGGTTAGGGTTGGTTATGGCTGTGTCTAGTCAGGTATGGGTTGGTTATGGCTGTGTCTAGTCAGGTATGGGTTGGTTATGGCTGTGTCTAGTCAGGTATGGGTTGGTTATGGCTGTGTATAGTCAGGTATGGGTTGGTTATGGCTGTGTATAGTCAGGTATGGGTTAGGGTTGGTTATGGCTGTGTCTAGTCAGGTATGGGTTAGGGTTGGTTATGGCTGTGTATAGTCAGGTATGGGTTAGGGTTGGTTATGGCTGTGTATAGTCAGGTATGGGTTAGGGTTGGTTATGGCTGTGTATAGTCAGGTATGGGTTAGGGTTGGTTATGGCTGTGTATAGTCAGGTATGGGTTAGGGTTGGTTATGGCTGTGTATAGTCAGGTATGGGTTGGTTATGGCTGTGTATAGTCAGGTATGGGTTAGGGTTGGTTATGGCTGTGTATAGTCAGGTATGGGTTGGTTATGGCTGGGTATAGTCAGGTATGGGTTGGTTATGGCTGTGTCTAGTCAGGTATGGGTTAGGGTTGGTTATGGCTGTGTCTAGTCAGGTATGGGTTAGGGTTGGTTATGGCTGTGTCTAGTCAGGTATGGGTTAGGGTTGGTTATGGCTGTGTATAGTCAGGTATGGGTTGGTTATGGCTGTGTCTAGTCAGGTATGGGTTAGGGTTGGTTATGGCTGTGTCTAGTCAGGTATGGGTTAGGGTTGGTTATGGCTGTGTCTAGTCAGGTATGGGTTAGGGTTGGTTATGGCTGTGTATAGTCAGGTATGGGTTGGTTATGGCTGTGTATAGTCAGGTATGGGTTAGGGTTGGTTATGGCTGTGTATAGTCAGGTATGGGTTAGGGTTGGTTATGGCTGTGTATAGTCAGGTATGGGTTAGGGTTTGTTATGGCTGTGTATAGTCAGGTATGGGTTGGTTATGGCTGTGTATAGTCAGGTATGGGTTAGGGTTGGTTATGGCTGTGTATAGTCAGGTATGGGTTGGTTATGGCTGGGTATAGTCAGGTATGGGTTGGTTATGGCTGTGTCTAGTCAGGTATGGGTTAGGGTTGGTTATGGCTGTGTCTAGTCAGGTATGGGTTAGGGTTGGTTATGGCTGTGTCTAGTCAGGTATGGGTTAGGGTTGGTTATGGCTGTGTATAGTCAGGTATGGGTTGGTTATGGCTGTGTATAGTCAGGTATGGGTTAGGGTTGGTTATGGCTGTGTCTAGTCAGGTATGGGTTAGGGTTGGTTATGGCTGTGTCTAGTCAGGTATGGGTTAGGGTTGGTTATGGCTGTGTATAGTCAGGTATGGGTTAGGGTTGGTTATGGCTGTGTATAGTCAGGTATGGGTTAGGGTTGGTTATGGCTGTGTATAGTCAGGTATGGGTTGGTTATGGCTGTGTCTAGTCAGGTATGGGTTAGGGTTGGTTATGGCTGTGTCTAGTCAGGTATGGGTTAGGTTGGTTATGGCTGTGTCTAGTCAGGTATGGGTTAGGGTTGGTTATGGCTGTGTATAGTCAGGTATGGGTTGGTTATGGCTGTGTATAGTCAGGTATGGGTTAGGGTTGGTTATGGCTGTGTATAGTCAGGTATGGGTTAGGGTTGGTTATGGCTGTGTATAGTCAGGTATGGGTTAGGGTTTGTTATGGCTGTGTATAGTCAGGTATGGGTTGGTTATGGCTGTGTATAGTCAGGTATGGGTTAGGGTTGGTTATGGCTGTGTATAGTCAGGTATGGGTTGGTTATGGCTGGGTATAGTCAGGTATGGGTTGGTTATGGCTGTGTCTAGTCAGGTATGGGTTAGGGTTGGTTATGGCTGTGTCTAGTCAGGTATGGGTTAGGGTTGGTTATGGCTGTGTCTAGTCAGGTATGGGTTAGGGTTGGTTATGGCTGTGTATAGTCAGGTATGGGTTGGTTATGGCTGTGTCTAGTCAGGTATGGGTTAGGGTTGGTTATGGCTGTGTCTAGTCAGGTATGGGTTAGGGTTGGTTATGGCTGTGTATAGTCAGGTATGGGTTAGGGTTGGTTATGGCTGTGTATAGTCAGGTATGGGTTGGTTATGGCTGTGTATAGTCAGGTATGGGTTAGGGTTGGTTATGGCTGTGTATAGTCAGGTATGGGTTAGGGTTGGTTATGGCTGTGTCTAGTCAGGTATGGGTTGGTTATGGCTGTGTATAATCAGGTATGGGTTAGGGTTAGTTATGGCTGTGTATAGTCAGGTATGGGTTAGTTATGGCTGTGTCTAGTCAGGTATGGGTTAGGGTTGGTTATGGCTGTTTATAGTCAGGTATGGGTTAGGGTTGGTTATGGCTGTGTCTAGTCAGGTATGGGTTGGTTATGGCTGTGTCTAGTCAGGTATGGGTTGGTTATGGCTGTGTATAGTCAGGTATGGGTTGGTTATGGCTGTGTATAGTCAGGTATGGGTTAGGGTTGGTTATGGCTGTGTCTAGTCAGGTATGGGTTAGGGTTGGTTATGGCTGTGTATAGTCAGGTATGGGTTAGGGTTGGTTATGGCTGTGTATAGTCAGGTATGGGTTAGGGTTGGTTATGGCTGTGTCTAGTCAGGTATGGGTTAGGGTTGGTTATGACTGTGTCTAGTCAGGTATGGGTTAGGGTTGGTTATGGCTGTGTCTAGTCAGGTATGGGTTAGGGTTGGTTATGGCTGTGTATAGTCAGGTATGGGTTGGTTATGGCTGTGTCTAGTCAGGTATGGGTTAGGTTGGTTATGGCTGTGTATAGTCAGGTATGGGTTGGTTATGGCTGTGTCTAGTCAGGTATGGGTTAGGGTTGGTTATGGCTGTGTCTAGTCAGGTATGGGTTAGGATTGGTTATGGCTGTGTCTAGTCAGGTATGGGTTAGGGTTGGTTATGGCTGTGTATAGTCAGGTATGGGTTGGTTATGGCTGTGTCTAGTCAGGTATGGGTTGGTTATGGCTGTGTGTAGTCAGGTATGGGTTAGGGTTGGTTATGGCTGTGTCTAGTCAGGTATGGGTTAGGGTTGGTTATGGCTGTGTATAGTCAGGTATGGGTTGGTTATGGCTGTGTGTAGTCAGGTATGGGTTAGGGTTGGTTATGGCTGTGTATAGTCAGGTATGGGTTAGGGTTGGTTATGGCTGTGTATAGTCAGGTATGGGTTAGGGTTGGTTATGGCTGTGTCTAGTCAGGTATGGGTTGGTTATGGCTGTGTATAATCAGGTATGGGTTAGGTTAGTTATGGCTGTGTATAGTCAGGTATGGGTTAGTTATGGCTGTGTCTAGTCAGGTATGGGTTAGGGTTGGTTATGGCTGTTTATAGTCAGGTATGGGTTAGGGTTGGTTATGGCTGTGTCTAGTCAGGTATGGGTTGGTTATGGCTGTGTCTAGTCAGGTATGGGTTGGTTATGGCTGTGTCTAGTCAGGTATGGGTTGGTTATGGCTGTGTATAGTCAGGTATGGGTTGGTTATGGCTGTGTATAGTCAGGTATGGGTTAGGGTTGGTTATGGCTGTGTCTAGTCAGGTATGGGTTAGGGTTGGTTATGGCTGTGTATAGTCAGGTATGGGTTAGGGTTGGTTATGGCTGTGTATAGTCAGGTATGGGTTAGGGTTGGTTATGGCTGTGTATAGTCAGGTATGGGTTAGGGTTGGTTATGGCTGTGTATAGTCAGGTATGGGTTAGGGTTGGTTATGGCTGTGTATAGTCAGGTATGGGTTGGTTATGGCTGTGTATAGTCAGGTATGGGTTAGGGTTGGTTATGGCTGTGTATAGTCAGGTATGGGTTGGTTATGTATAGTCAGGTATGGGTTGGTTATGGCTGTGTCTAGTCAGGTATGGGTTAGGGTTGGTTATGGCTGTGTCTAGTCAGGTATGGGTTAGGTTGGTTATGGCTGTGTCTAGTCAGGTATGGGTTAGGGTTGGTTATGGCTGTGTATAGTCAGGTATGGGTTGGTTATGGCTGTGTCTAGTCAGGTATGGGTTAGGGTTGGTTATGGCTGTGTCTAGTCAGGTATGGGTTAGGGTTGGTTATGGCTGTGTCTAGTCAGGTATGGGTTAGGGTTGGTTATGGCTGTGTATAGTCAGGTATGGGTTGGTTATGGCTGTGTATAGTCAGGTATGGGTTAGGGTTGGTTATGGCTGTGTATAGTCAGGTATGGGTTAGGGTTGGTTATGGCTGTGTATAGTCAGGTATGGGTTAGGGTTTGTTATGGCTGTGTATAGTCAGGTATGGGTTGGTTATGGCTGTGTATAGTCAGGTATGGGTTAGGGTTGGTTATGGCTGTGTATAGTCAGGTATGGGTTGGTTATGGCTGGTATAGTCAGGTATGGGTTGGTTATGGCTGTGTCTAGTCAGGTATGGGTTAGGGTTGGTTATGGCTGTGTCTAGTCAGGTATGGGTTAGGTTGGTTATGGCTGTGTCTAGTCAGGTATGGGTTAGGGTTGGTTATGGCTGTGTATAGTCAGGTATGGGTTGGTTATGGCTGTGTAGTCAGGTATGGGTTAGGGTTGGTTATGGCTGTGTCTAGTCAGGTATGGGTTAGGGTTGGTTATGGCTGTGTCTAGTCAGGTATGGGTTAGGGTTGGTTATGGCTGTGTATAGTCAGGTATGGGTTAGGTTGGTTATGGCTGTGTATAGTCAGGTATGGGTTAGGGTTGGTTATGGCTGTGTATAGTCAGGTATGGGTTGGTTATGGCTGTGTCTAGTCAGGTATGGGTTAGGGTTGGTTATGGCTGTGTCTAGTCAGGTATGGGTTAGGGTTGGTTATGGCTGTGTCTAGTCAGGTATGGGTTAGGGTTGGTTATGGCTGTGTATAGTCAGGTATGGGTTGGTTATGGCTGTGTATAGTCAGGTATGGGTTAGGGTTGGTTATGGCTGTGTATAGTCAGGTATGGGTTAGGGTTGGTTATGGCTGTGTCTAGTCAGGTATGGGTTAGGGTTTGTTATGGCTGTGTATAGTCAGGTATGGGTTGGTTATGGCTGTGTCTAGTCAGGTATGGGTTAGGGTTGGTTATGGCTGTGTATAGTCAGGTATGGGTTGGTTATGGCTGTGTCTAGGGTCAGGGTATGGGTTAGGGTTGGTTATGGCTGTGTCTAGTCAGGTATGGGTTAGGGTTGGTTATGGCTGTGTCTAGTCAGGTATGGGTTAGGGTTGGTTATGGCTGTGTATAGTCAGGTATGGGTTGGTTATGGCTGTGTCTAGTCAGGTATGGGTTAGGTTGGTTATGGCTGTGTCTAGTCAGGTATGGGTTAGGGTTGGTTATGGCTGTGTATAGTCAGGTATGGGTTAGGGTTGGTTATGGCTGTGTATAGTCAGGTATGGGTTGGTTATGGCTGTGTATAGTCAGGTATGGGTTAGGGTTGGTTATGGCTGTGTATAGTCAGGTATGGGTTAGGGTTGGTTATGGCTGTTCTAGTCAGGTATGGGTTGGTTATGGCTGTGTATAGTCAGGTATGGGTTAGGGTTAGTTATGGCTGTGTCTAGTCAGGTATGGGTTAGTTATGGCTGTGTCTAGTCAGGTATGGGTTAGGGTTGGTTATGGCTGTTTATAGTCAGGTATGGGTTAGGGTTGGTTATGGCTGTGTCTAGTCAGGTATGGGTTGGTTATGGCTGTGTCTAGTCAGGTATGGGTTGGTTATGGCTGTGTATAGTCAGGTATGGGTTGGTTATGGCTGTGTATAGTCAGGTATGGGTTAGGGTTGGTTATGGCTGTGTCTAGTCAGGTATGGGTTAGGGTTGGTTATGGCTGTGTATAGTCAGGTATGGGTTAGGGTTGGTTATGGCTGTGTATAGTCAGGTATGGGTTAGGGTTGGTTATGGCTGTGTATAGTCAGGTATGGGTTAGGGTTGGTTATGGCTGTGTATAGTCAGGTATGGGTTAGGGTTTGTTATGGCTGTGTATAGTCAGGTATGGGTTGGTTATGGCTGTGTATAGTCAGGTATGGGTTAGGGTTGTTATGGCTGTGTATAGTCAGGTATGGGTTGGTTATGGCTGGGTATAGTCAGGTATGGGTTGGTTATGGCTGGGTATGGGTTAGGGTTGGTTATGGCTGTGTCTAGTCAGGTATGGGTTAGGGTTGGTTATGGCTGTGTCTAGTCAGGTATGGGTTAGGGTTGGTTATGGCTGTGTATAGTCAGGTATGGGTTGGTTATGGCTGTGTCTAGTCAGGTATGGGTTAGGGTTGGTTATGGCTGTGTCTAGTCAGGTATGGGTTAGGGTTGGTTATGGCTGTGTCTAGTCAGGTATGGGTTAGGGTTGGTTATGGCTGTGTATAGTCAGGTATGGGTTGGTTATGGCTGTGTATAGTCAGGTATGGGTTAGGGTTATGGCTGTGTATAGTCAGGTATGGGTTAGGTTGGTTATGGCTGTGTATAGTCAGGTATGGGTTAGGGTTTGTTATGGCTGTGTATAGTCAGGTATGGGTTGGTTATGGCTGTGTATAGTCAGGTATGGGTTAGGGTTGGTTATGGCTGTGTCTAGTCAGGTATGGGTTGGTTATGGCTGTTAGTCAGGTTGGGTTGGTTATGGCTGTGTCTAGTCAGGTATGGGTTAGGGTTGGTTATGGCTGTGTCTAGTCAGGTATGGGTTAGGGTTGGTTATGGCTGTGTCTAGTCAGGTATGGGTTAGGGTTGGTTATGGCTGTGTATAGTCAGGTATGGGTTGGTTATGGCTGTGTCTATTCAGGTATGGGTTAGGGTTGGTTATGGCTGTGTCTAGTCAGGTATGGGTTAGGGTTGGTTATGGCTGTGTATAGTCAGGTATGGGTTAGGGTTGGTTATGGCTGTGTATAGTCAGGTATGGGTTAGGGTTGGTTATGGCTGTGTATAGTCAGGTATGGGTTAGGGTTGGTTATGGCTGTGTATAGTCAGGTATGGGTTGGTTATGGCTGTGTATAGTCAGGTATGGGTTGGTTATGGCTGTGTATAGTCAGGTATGGGTTGGTTATGGCTGTGTATAATCAGGTATGGGTTAGGGTTGGTTATGGCTGTGTATAGTCAGGTATGGGTTGGTTATGGCTGTGTATAGTCAGGTATGGGTTGGTTATGGCTGTGTATAGTCAGGTACACTACATGACCAAAAGTATGTGGACAATATCTGATTCCAAAATCATGGGGATGAATATGGAGTTGGTTCCCCCTTCGCTGCTATAACAGCTTTCCACTAGATTTTGGAACATTACTGCAGGCTTTTGCTTCCATTCAGCCACAAAAGCATTGGTGAGGTCGGGCACTGATGTTGGGCGATTAGGCCCGGTTCGCAGTCGGCGTTCCAATTCATCCCAAAGGAGTTCGATGGGGTTGAGGTCAGGGCACTGTGCAGGCCAGTCAAGTTCTTACATATTGATCTCGACAAACCATTTCTGTATGGACTAGAGGTCGACCGATTACGATTTTTCAACGCAGATACCGATTTTGGGAAACCACAAAAAAGCCCATACCCGGGCCTCCCGCCCAACATCAGTGCCCGACCTCACCACTGCTTTTTGTGGCTGAATGGAAGCAAAACCCTGCACCAATGCGGTGGCGCAGTTCTAGTTTTTCAAATATTCTCATTCATCATATTCATAGGAGGAGATCCAGGCCATGAGGAATTGTGTCGGTAACTCCGCTGCAATGCAGATCCTGCTGGACTATGTACAGAAGAGAATGAACTGGCCAGAAGAGTTGATATCAGCTCTGGAGGTGGTGGAGCATCAGGACCTGGCTGATGAACTGAGGGCAGAGTGGACCAAGCACAACCAGACCAGTAAGTCACCATTACATTAAATCAAACTTTATTTTAAAGTGTGTTGTAAAAATCAAATAAAAAAACAGACTTTACAGTGAAACATCACTAGACACTAGTACCTTTGTGATAAAACATCACTAGACACTAGTACCTTTGTGATAAAACATCACTGGACACTAGTACCTTTGTGATAAAACATCACTAGACACTAGTACCTTTGTCTGTGATAAAACATCACTAGACACTAGTACCTTTGTCTGTGATAAAACATCACTAGACACTAGTACCTTTGTGATAAAACATCACTGGACACTAGTACCTTTGTGATAAAACATCCCTAGACACTAGTACCTTTGTGATAAAACATCACTAGACACTAGTACCTTTGTGATAAAACATCACTAGACACTAGTACCTTTGTGATAAAACATCACTGGACACTAGTACCTTTGTGATAAAACATCACTAGACACTAGTACCTTTGTGATAAAACATCACTAGACACTAGTACCTTTGTGATAAAACATCACTAGACACTAGTACCTTTGTGATAAAACATCACTAGACACTAGTACCTTTGTGATAAAACATCACTAGACACTAGTACCTTTGTCAGTGATAAAACATCACTAGACACTAGTACCTTTGTCTGTGATAAAACATCACTAGACACTAGTACCTTTGTGATAAAACATCACTAGACACTAGTACCTTTGTGATAAAACATCACTAGACACTAGTACCTTTGTGATAAAACATCACTCACTAGTACCTTTGTGATAAAACATCACTAGACACTAGTACCTTTGTCTGTGATAAAACATCACTAGACACTAGTACCTTTGTGATAAAACATCACTGGACACTAGTACCTTTGTGATAAAACATCACTAGACACTAGTACCTTTGTGATAAAACATCACTAGACACTAGTACCTTTGTGATAAAACATCACTAGACACTAGTACCTTTGTGATAAAACATCACTGGACACTAGTACCTTTGTGATAAAACATCACTAGACACTAGTACCTTTGTGATAAAACATCACTAGACACTAGTACCTTTGTGATAAAACATCACTAGACACTAGTACCTTTGTGATAAAACATCACTAGACACTAGTACCTTTGTGATAAAACATCACTAGACACTAGTACCTTTGTCTGTGATAAAACATCACTAGACACTAGTACCTTTGTCTGTGATAAAACATCACTAGACACTAGTACCTTTGTCTGTGATAAAACATCACTAGACACTAGTACCTTTGTGATAAAACATCACTGGACACTAGTACCTTTGTGATAAAACATCACTAGACACTAGTACCTTTGTGATAAAACATCACTAGACACTAGTACCTTTGTGATAAAACATCACTGGACACTAGTACCTTTGTGATAAAACATCACTGGACACTAGTACCTTTGTCTGTGATAAAACATCACTAGACACTAGTACCTTTGTGATAAAACATCACTAGACACTAGTACCTTTGTCTGTGATAAAACATCACTAGACACTAGTACCTTTGTCTGTGATAAAACATCACCGGACACTAGTACCTTTGTCTGTGATAAAACATCACTGGACACTAGTACCTTTGTCTGTGATAAAACATCACTAGACACTAGTACCTTTGTCTGTGATAAAACATCACTAGACACTAGTACCTTTGTCTGTGATAAAACATCACTAGACACTAGTACCTTTGTCTGTGATAAAACATCACTAGACACTAGTACCTTTGTCTGTGATAAAACATCACTAGACACTAGTACCTTTGTGATAAAACATCACTAGACACTAGTACCTTTGTGATAAAACATCACTAGACACTAGTACCTTTGTGATAAAACATCACTAGACACTAGTACCTTTGTCTGTGATAAAACATCACTAGACACTAGTACCTTTGTGATAAAACATCACTAGACACTAGTACCTTTGTGATAAAACATCACTAGACACTAGTACCTTTGTGATAAAACATCACTAGACACTAGTACCTTTGTGATAAAACATCACTGGATAAAACATCACTGGACACTAGTACCTTTGTCTGTGATAAAACATCACTAGACACTAGTACCTTTGTGATAAAACATCACTAGACACTAGTACCTTTGTCTGTGATAAAACATCACTAGACACTAGTACCTTTGTCTGTGATAAAACATCACCGGACACTAGTACCTTTGTCTGTGATAAAACATCACTGGACACTAGTACCTTTGTCTGTGATAAAACATCACTAGACACTAGTACCTTTGTGATAAAACATCACTAGACACTAGTACCTTTGTCTGTGATAAAACATCACTAGACACTAGTACCTTTGTCTGTGATAAAACATCACTAGACACTAGTACCTTTGTCTGTGATAAAACATCACTAGACACTAGTACCTTTGTGATAAAACATCACTAGACATTAGTACCTTTGTCTGTGATAAAACATCACTAGACACTAGTACCTTTGTCTGTGATAAAACATCACTAGGACACTAGTACCTTTGTCTGTGATAAAACATCACTAGACACTAGTACCTTTGTGATAAAACATCACTAGACACTAGTACCTTTGTCTGTGATAAAACATCACTAGACACTAGTACCTTTGTCTGTGATAAAACATCACTAGACACTAGTACCTTTGTCTGTGATAAAACATCACTAGACACTAGATTTGTGATAAAACATCACTGGACACTAGTACCTTTGTGATAAAACATCACTAGACACTAGTACCTTTGTGATAAAACATCACTAGACACTAGTACCTTTGTGATAAAACATCACTAGACACTAGTACCTTTGTGATAAAACATCACTGGACACTAGTACCTTTGTGATAAAACATCACTAGACACTAGTACCTTTGTGATAAAACATCACTAGACACTAGTACCTTTGTGATAAAACATCACTAGACACTAGTACCTTTGTGATAAAACATCACTAGACACTAGTACCTTTGTGATAAAACATCACTAGACACTAGTACCTTTGTCTGTGATAAAACATCACTAGACACTAGTACCTTTGTCTGTGATAAAACATCACTAGACACTAGTACCTTTGTGATAAAACATCACTGGACACTAGTACCTAAAACATCACTAGACACTAGTACCTTTGTGATAAAACATCACTAGACACTAGTACCTTTGTGAAAAACATCACTAGACACTAGTACCTTTGTGATAAAACATCACTGGACACTAGTACCTTTGTGATAAAACATCACTGGACACTAGTACCTTTGTCTGTGATAAAACATCACTGGACACTAGTACCTTTGTCTGTGATAAAACATCACTAGACACTAGTACCTTTGTCTGTGATAAAACATCACTAGACACTAGTACCTTTGTCTGTGATAAAACATCACTGGACACTAGTACCTTTGTCTGTGATAAAACATCACTGGACACTAGTACCTTTGTCTGTGATAAAACATCACCGGACACTAGTACCTTTGTCTGTGATAAAACATCACTGGACACTAGTACCTTTGTCTGTGATAAAACATCACCGGACACTAGTACCTTTGTCTGTGATAAAACATCACTAGACACTAGTACCTTTGTGATAAAACATCACTAGACACTAATACCTTTGTGATAAAACATCACTAGACACTAGTACCTTTGTGATAAAACATCACTAGACACTAGTACCTTTGTGATAAAACATCACTAGACACTAGTACCTTTGTCGGTGATAAAACATCACTAGACACTAGTACCTTTGTCTGTGATAAAACATCACTAGACACTAGTACCTTTGTCTGTGATAAAACATCACTAGACACTAGTACCTTTGTGATAAAACATCACTGGACACTAGTACCTTTGTGATAAAACATCACTAGACACTAGTACCTTTGTGATAAAACATCACTCACTAGTACCTTTGTCTGTGATAAAACATCACTAGACACTAGTACCTTTGTCTGTGATAAAACATCACTAGACACTAGTACCTTTGTCTGTGATAAAACATCACTAGACACTAGTACCTTTGTGATAAAACATCACTAGACACTAGTACCTTTGTGATAAAACATCACTAGACACTAGTACCTTTGTGATAAAACATCACTAGACACTAGTACCTTTGTGATAAAACATCACTAGACACTAGTACCTTTGTGATAAAACATCACTGGACACTAGTACCTTTGTGATAAAACATCACTAGACACTAGTACCTTTGTGATAAAACATCACTAGACACTAGTACCTTTGTGATAAAACATCACTAGACACTAGTACCTTTGTCTGTGATAAAACATCACTAGACACTAGTACCTTTGTCTGTGATAAAACATCACTAGACACTAGTTTGTGATAAAACATCACTAGACACTAGTACCTTTGTGATAAAACATCACTAGACACTAGTACCTTTGTGATAAAACATCACTAGACACTAGTACCTTTGTGATAAAACATCACTAGACACTAGTACCTTTGTCTGTGATAAAGCATCACTAGACACTAGTACCTTTGTGATAAAACATCACTGGACACTAGTACCTTTGTGATAAAACATCACTAGACACTAGTACCTTTGTGATAAAACATCACTAGACACTAGTACCTTTGTGATAAAACATCACTAGACACTAGTACCTTTGTGATAAAACATCACTGGACACTAGTACCTTTGTGATAAAACATCACTAGACACTAGTACCTTTGTGATAAAACATCACTAGACACTAGTACCTTTGTGATAAAACATCACTAGACACTAGTACCTTTGTGATAAAACATCACTAGACACTAGTACCTTTGTCTGTGATAAAACATCACCGGACACTAGTACCTTTGTCTGTGATAAAACATCACTAGACACTAGTACCTTTGTCTGTGATAAAACATCACTAGACACTAGTACCTTTGTCTGTGATAAAACATCACTAGACACTAGTACCTTTGTCTGTGATAAAACATCACTAGACACTAGTACCTTTGTGATAAAACATTACTGGACACTAGTACCTTTGTGATAAAACATCACTAGACACTAGTACCTTTGTGATAAAACATCACTAGACACTAGTACCTTTGTGATAAAACATCACTAGACACTAGTACCTTTGTGATAAAACATCACTGGACACTAGTACCTTTGTGATAAAACATCACTAGACACTAGTACCTTTGTGATAAAACATCACTAGACACTAGTACCTTTGTGATAAAACATCACTAGACACTAGTACCTTTGTGATAAAACATCACTAGACACTAGTACCTTTGTCTGTGATAAAACATCACTAGACACTAGTACCTTTGTCTGTGATAAAACATCACTAGACACTAGTACCTTTGTGATAAAACATCACTGGACACTAGTACCTTTGTGATAAAACATCACTAGACACTAGTACCTTTGTGATAAAACATCACTAGACACTAGTACCTTTGTGATAAAACATCACTAGACACTAGTACCTTTGTGATAAAACATCACTAGACACTAGTACCTTTGTGATAAAACATCACTAGACACTAGTACCTTTGTCGGTGATAAAACATCACTAGACACTAGTACCTTTGTCGGTGATAAAACATCACTAGACACTAGTACCTTTGTCTGTGATAAAACATCACTAGACACTAGTACCTTTGTCTGTGATAAAACATCACTAGACACTAGTACCTTTGTCTGTGATAAAACATCACTAGACACTAGTACCTTTGTCTGTGATAAAACATCACTAGACACTAGTACCTTTGTCTGTGATAAAACATCACTGGACACTAGTACCTTTGTCTGTGATAAAACATCACCGGACACTAGTACCTTTGTCTGTGATAAAACATCACCGGACACTAGTACCTTTGTCTGTGATAAAACATCACTAGACACTAGTACCTTTGTGATAAAACATCACTAGACACTAGTACCTTTGTGATAAAACATCACTAGACACTAGTACCTTTGTGATAAAACATCACTAGACACTAGTACCTTTGTCTGTGATAAAACATCACTCACTAGTACCTTTGTGATAAAACATCACTGGACACTAGTACCTTTGTGATAAAACATCACTAGACACTAGTACCTTTGTGATAAAACATCACTAGACACTAGTACCTTTGTGATAAAACATCACTAGACACTAGTACCTTTGTGATAAAACATCACTAGACACTAGTACCTTTGTCTGTGACTCCGTTCAAAATTGTGGTTATGACCAGGTGAAAATTACTTTTTTGTTGGGAGCCTGTTAGCCCTCATAGCCTGGTTCCTCTCTAGGTTTCTTCCTAGGGTCCTGCCTTTCTAGGGAGGTTTTCCAGGCCACTGTGCCTCTGCACCAGCATTTCTCAGTCTTTGGGGTTTTAAACTGGGTATCTGTACAGCACTTTGTGAAAAACATTGATGGATAAAGGGCTTTATATCGGTGGTGTATAAAGGGCTTTATATCGGTGGTGTATAAAGGGCTTTATATCGGTGGTGTATAAAGGGCTTTATATCGGTGGTGTATAAGGGCTTTATATCGGTGGTGTATAAAGAGCTTCATAAGGGTGATGGATAAAGGGCTTTATAAGGGTGGTGTATAAAGGGCTTTATAAGGGTGATGGATAAAGGGCTTTATAAGGGTGATGGATAAAGGGCTTCATAAGGGTGGTGTATAAAGGGCTTTATAAGGGTGGTGTATAAAGGGCTTTATAAGGGTGGTGTATAAAGGGCTTTATAAGGGTGGTGTATAAAGGGCTTCATAAGGGTGGTGTATAAAGGGCTTTATAAGCTCCCCAGAGCCAGAATTTATTAGGGCGGCAGGTAGCCTAGTGGTTAGAGCAACTGAAAGATTGCTAGATCAAATCCCTGAGCTGACAAGGTAAACATCTATTGTTCTGCCCCCTGAACAAGGCAGTTACCCAACTGTTTCTAGGCCGTCATTGTAAATAAGAATTTGTTCCCAAAAATGACTTGCCTAGTTAAAATAATAGAATTGATTAAATGCTGTAAACGACTGGTCCACTTGATTCATCTCAGGACATTTTCCACCAGGCTTCACCATCACGATAAATCTTAGACAGAACACGGAGGGTACATCTGTTGGGGATGTTGATGTGCCTTATTCTTATATACCACAACTCATTTCCTTTTTAAAAGTCTAATCTGCTTTTGTTTCCCCAGATCCTTCTCCTGCTGCTCCTCCTACCAGCCCATCTCTGCCCATCTCAGAGAGCTCTGATGACCCTACATCTTCTATGGTCCTCCCAGCTCGGCCAGCACCACCTTCAGAGTCACTCAGCCCTGAGATTGCTGCCTGTCCGGAGGATGGTGGCCAGCCAGTAGTCCCCACGAGTTCAGTTGCTGAGGCTCCCATCGCTGGTGCCTCCCCAGAGCCAGTTCCCCAGGCTCTGGAAGCAGCAGTAAAACCTGTCACAGCCACCCAGGCAGCACCTTTGCCTGCCACAGTGGTCTCTGAACCACAGCCTCCACTCTCTCACTCTGATAACGCTGCCTCCTCTCAGCCTGGTCCTGTAGCAACGGGATCTCTGGAGGATAACCCATCTCATATAGTCCTGTCTGAAACCACTCTCACCTTGCCGGTGTCAGACCTAAACCCAGCCCTGTCCCAGACTGAATGCACCCCCACCACTGCTGCCTCTGCCTCGGTCCAGGCCCCTGAGACAGGTCCGGTTCAGGACGCCACGCCCACCACTGCTGCCTCTGCCTCGGTCCAGGCCCCTGAGACAGGTCCGGTTCAGGAGGCCACTCCACCAACAGCCAAAGTGATCTCCTTCCACCAGAGGCCAGTAGAGGACTCTGATCCAACTGCAACTCAGGTGAATAGTATTTCTTGTTAGATTTTGTATGTTTACTGACTAGATAGAGTTAAATTCAGTTTATCTTACTAATGAAAGGAAATCAGTTGACCACATCTACATTTTGAATTTTCATCATTGACGAGAAGCGGGAACTTAAAGCTATCTCTCCTCCAGGTACATTTTGAATTTTCTCAGCAAGCCTGAGTTCTCCTCAGTGAGAACCAGTTGAAAACATTGTGAGAACCAGCCATACTGGGAGCTCAGCAAGGAACTTAAAACCAGCCATACTCTCAGCAAGCCTCCTCCAGGTGACTGCAGCCTGACGTTCTCCTCAGTGAGAACCAGCCACGGGAGCTCAGAGCCGCCTCAGTGAGAACCAGCCAGGGAGCCAGCAAGCCTGACGTTCTCCCAGTCCAGCCATACTGACTCACCAGCCTCAGTGAGAACCAGCCATCCCTCATGGTGCAGATGGACCTTGGACCCAGTGGATGAGGATACCTGTCCTGCTGCTGTGACCTGTCCTGTGACCTGTCCTGCTCCTGTGACCTGTCAACCTGTCCTGCTGCTGTGACCTGTCCTCCTGTCCTCACCTGTGTCTGTGACCTGTCCTGCTGCTGTGACCTGTCCTGTGACCTGTCCTGCTCCTGTGACCTGTCCTGCTGCTGTGACCTGTCCTGCTGCTGTGACCTGTCCTGCTGCTGTGACCTGTCCTGCTCCTGTGACCTGTCCTGCTGCTGTGACGAGTCCTGCTCCTGTGACCTGTCCTGTGACCTGTCCTACTGTGGTCCCAGACCACTTGTCTAGTGTTCCAGGCCCTCTGACTAGTGTAACGCCTCTGCCATGTCAGGAGCATGAGGAACACGTGTCCCGTAACGAGCCTGAGGAGGACACGTACCAGGAGGTGCTGATCAATGTAATTCATGTGTCTGAGGACGCGTACATCCAGAATCAGGAAGGCCAAACACAGAGCATGCTGGGTAATAAGGATGCAGGTGTGTCTGAAACCCTCCCACCAGTTCAGAACCACAACAGCCGATCGCGGATCACACCTCTCTCTGGATCTACAGAACTTGCCCTGTCGTCTGGTCCGAACCGGCACGACCAAGCTGAGGACATTCTGGGGAAAGCAGTTAGTGAGTCTGACGACTCTCGGGATCTGATTATGATCGTTAACGGTCAGGCCGCCAGCCCCTCAACCAAACATCCTGATCCTCCACCTCCGGCCACTTCTCCTTCTGTCACCATCGTCAACGGCTCCTCCACTGATAACTGTCCTCTCCCGGAGGCTGTGGAGGCAGAGGTCATGCTCAAGGCCATGATGGCTAGCGTTGTCCCTGAGCTGAAGCAGAAACAGGAGGGGGAGGGAGCCAGAAGAGGAGGGGGATACCACTTCCTGGGAGATACCACTTCCTGGGGGATACCACTTCCTGGGGGATACCACTTCCTGGGGGCTGCTGTCCTGGGTGTCTCGGCCCTGTTCGTAGCCTGGAGAAGGAAGAATTAAGGGTTTTGGGAAAGAAGGATGTTGTGTCTGAAGTTAGAATCACAGACAGACTATCTCCTTGCCTCCTGATCAGCCTTATTGGAAGAGAGGTCTGATTTTCTTCTGCAATGAGATTTGAGAAGGTGAGGAGAGAGGATGTGCAAATCAAATAGAGATTAATGGAGAAATAGCTGAATTGCTGTGAAAAGAAGGGAAGATTGTGGTTCAAGATTTTAAGAGATTATTGGCCCAGTGCTTTATTGTGTTGTTAGTAATGAAGGTGCTGAAATTAAGTATTTATAGGTGACTGATAGCAGCACTTATCCAAGACTTTGATCGACAGTCTAAATCAAATCAAAGTTTATTTGTCACATGCACTGAATGCAACAGGTGTAGTAGACCTTACAGTGAAATGCTGAATACAACAGGTGTAGTAGACCTTACAGTGAAATGCTGAATACAACAGGTGTAGTAGACCTTACAGTGAAATGCTGAATACAACAGGTGTAGTAGACCTTACAGTGAAATGCTGAATACAACAGGTGTAGTAGACCTCACAGTGAAATGCTGAATACAACAGGTGTAGTAGACCTTACTGTGAAATGCTGAATACAACAGGTGTAGTAGACCTCACAGTGAAATACTGAATACAACAGGTGTAGTAGACCTTACAGTGAAATGCTGAATACAACAGGTGTATGTTGTGGAATAATCAGAATTCGTTGGTAACATAGGTAAGATGTTTTATATTCATCATAAGTGTGTAAGTTACTTCTCATCAGAATGTGTTTGTATAATACTGTGGCGGGGTTGCAGTATCTGTTCTCTGTCAGGACTAAGTTACTTGGGCCGCAGAGAGGGGACAGGTCAGGCGTGTATCTCTTGGCTCCACAATGTCTATGTGCCAGTCAATGTGTCTCTGTGATCTTGTCAAGGAGGGGTGGATTTGATATATGCCTGTTGATATGAGGATTTGTTTTATGGTTCTGAGTTTGAGAAAATAACATAGTTTAGGAGACAAAGCTGAACGATAATTTATAGCCAATGCTGTCTGGCTATGGGTGTCTTTGCTATAAAGGATCTCAGTTGCAATGTGTAAGGGTCTCTCAGAGAATTCATTTATAGACACTGAATTGATCTGAGAGTCACAGGGTTGTGATGGAGCTCATATAATTAAAGATGGACTTTGTGATAACTAACTCTGACTTGTGTGTGGTTTGCTCTCATGATTTGGTAAATACAGGAAATTTCCACGACATGTAAAATGCTGAATACAACCGGTGTAGTAGACCTCACAGTGAAATGCTGAATACAACAGGTGTAGTAGACCTCACAGTGAAATGCTGAATACAACAGGTGTAGTAGACCTTACAGTGAAATGCTGAATACAACAGGTGTAGTAGACCTTACAGTGAAATGCTGAATACAACAGGTGTAGTAGACCTTACAGTGAAATGCTGAATACAACAGGTGTAGTAGACCTTACAGTGAAATGCTGAATACAACAGGTGTAGTAGACCTCACAGTGAAATGCTGAATACAACAGGTGTAGTAGACCTTACAGTGAAATGCTGAATACAACAGGTGTAGTAGACCTCACAGTGAAATGCTGAATACAACAGGTGTAGTAGACCTCACAGTGAAATGCTGAATACAACAGGTGTAATAGACCTCACAGTGAAATGCTGAATACAACAGGTGTAGTAGACCTCACAGTGAAATGCTGAATACAACAGGTGTAGTAGACCTCACAGTGAAATGCTGAATACAACAGCTGTAGTAGACCTTACAGAAAGGTATTAGGTGAACAACAGGTGTAGTAGACCTCACAGAAAGGTATTAGGTGAACAACAGGTGTAGTAGACCTCACAGAAAGGTATTAGGTGAACAACAGGTGTAGTAGACCTCACAGAAAGGTATTAGGTGAACAACAGGTGTAGTAGACCTCACAGAAAGGTATTAGGTGAACAACAGGTGTAGTAGACCTCACAGAAAGGTATTAGGTGAACAACAGGTGTAGTAGACCTCACAGAAAGGTATTAGGTGAACAACAGGTGTAGTAGACCTCACAGAAAGGTATTAGGTGAACAACAGGTGTAGTAGACCTCACAGAAAGGTATTAGGTGAACAACAGGTGTCGTAGACCTCACAGAAAGGTATTAGGTGAACAACAGGTAAGTAAAGAAATAAAACAACAGTGAAAAGACAGTGAAAACAGTGCTAGGCAACCCTGATCCTGGATCCACTTCATGTTTCTGATTTAACCAATCAGGAAGACCAGGTAGATGTGTTGAGTTTAGGCGGTCACCGAACCAATCAGTTAGCTCTATTGGTCAGGTGTTGGAACAAACTCCCGCAGTACCCGAGGCACTACAGGAACAGTATGACCGGCCTCTGGTCTAAGTCAATGGATCATTAGTAGCATGATATAGTATGTCTCTATCCAAGTTGACACACCTTTCTCTGTCATGATGACTTAATAAAGCAACAGATAGCATATACTTATAGGCCTGTTTTCCTGGACACAAATGAACTAATAGGACTATGATTCATCTGTTCAGGAAACCTACCCATACTAAGTGTGTATTGTGCACTCCTAAAGAACAAGTTCACTAGGATTTCTAGTCCTACAATTCTTAAATGTATGTTCACTAGGATCTTTACTGTAAATATATGTTTAATGGGATCTCAGGCCCCATCTTTGTTTACTGTAAATATATGTTCACTAGGATCTTTACTGTAAATATATGTTCACTAGGATCTTTACTGTAAATATATGTTCCCTAGGATCTCAGGCCCCATCTTTGTTTACTGTAAATATATGTTCACTAGGATCTCAGGCCCCATCTTTGTTTACTGTAAATATATATTCACTAGGATCTCAGGCCCCATCTATGTTTACTGTAAATATATGTTCACTAGGATCTCAGGCCCCATCTATGTTTACTGTAAATATATGTTCACTAGGATCTTTACTGTAAATATATGTTCCCTAGGATCTCAGGCCCCATCTATGTTTACTGTAAATATATGTTCATTAGGATCTCAGGCCCCATCTTTGTTTACTGTAAATATATGTTCACTAGGATCTCAGGCCCCATCTTTGTTTACTGTAAATATATATTCACTAGGATCTCAGGCCCCATCTATGTTTACTGTAAATATATGTTCACTAGGATCTTTACTGTAAATATATGTTCCCTAGGATCTCAGGCCCCATCTATGTTTACTGTAAATATATATTCACTAGGATCTCAGGCCCCATCTATGTTTACTGTAAATATATGTTCACTAGGATCTCAGGCCCCATCTTTGTTTACTGTAAATATATATTCACTAGGATCTCAGGCCCCATCTATGTTTTACTGTAAATATATGTTCACTAGGATCTCAGGCCCCATCTTTGCTTACTGTAAATACAGTGCCTTGCGAAAGTATTTGGCCCCCTTGAACTTTGCGACCTTTTGCCACATTGCAGGCTTCAAACATAAAGATGTAAAACTGTATTTTTTTGTGAAGAATCAACAACAAGTGGGACACAATCATGAAGTGGAACGACATTTATTGGATATTTCATACTTTTTTAACAAATCAAAAACTGAAAAATTGGGCGTGCAAAATTATTCAGCCCCTTTACTTTCAGTGCAGCAAACGCTCTCCATAAGTTCAGTGAGGATCTTTGAATGATCCAATGTTGACCTAAATGACTAATGATGATAAATACAATCCACCTGTGTGTAATCAAGTCTCCGTATAAATGCACCTGCACTGTGATAGTCTCAGAGGTCCGTTAAACGCGCAGAGAGCATCATGAAGAACAAGGAACACACCAGGCAGGTCCGAGATACTGTTGTGAAGAAGTTTAAAGCCGGATTTGGATACAAAAAGATTTCCCAAGCTTTAAACATCCCAAGGAGCACTGTGCAAGCGATAATATTGAAATGGAAGGAGTATCAGACCACTGCAAATCTACCAAGACCTGGCCGTCCCTCTAAGCTTTCAGCTCATACAAGGAGAAGACTGATCAGAGATGCAGCCAAGAGGCCCATGATCACTCTGGATGAACTGCAGAGATCTACAGCTGAGGTGGGAGACTCTGTCCATAGGACAACAATCAGTCGTATATTGCACAAATCTGGCCTTTATGGAAGAGTGGCAAGAAGAAAGACATTTCTTAAAGATATCCATAAAAAGTGTTGTTTAAAGTTTTGCCACAAGCCACCTGGGAGACACACCAAACATGTGGAAGAAGGTGCTCTGGTCAGATGAAACCAAAATTGAACTTTTTGGCACCAATGCAAAAAGTTATGTTTGGCGTAAAAGCAACACAGCTCATCACCCTGAACACACCATCTCCACTGTCAAACATGGTGGTGGCAGCATCATGGTTTGGGCCTGCTTTTCTTCAGCAGGGACAGGGAAGATGGTTAAAATTGATGGGAAGATGGATGGAGCCAAATACAGGACCATTCTGGAAGAAAACCTGATGGAGTCTGCAAAAGACTTCTTCCCAACAAGACAATGATCCAAAACATAAAGCAAAATCTACAATGGAATGGTTCAAAAATTAACATATCCAGGTGTTAGAATGGCCAAGTCAAAGTCCAGACCTGAATCCAATCGAGAATCTGTGGAAAGAACTGAAAACTGCTGTTCACAAATGCTCTCCATCCAACCTCACTGAGCTCGAGCTGTTTTGCAAGGAGGAATGGGAAAAAATGTTAGTCTCTCGATGTGCAAAACTGATAGAGACATACCCCAAGCGACTTACAGCTGTAATCGCAGCAAAAGGTGGCGCTACAAAGTATTAACTTAAGGGGGCTGAATAATTTTGCACGCCCAATTTTTCAGTTTTTGATTTGTTAAAAAAAGTTTGAAATATCCAATAAATGTCATTCCACTTCATGATTGTGTCCCACTTGTTGTTGATTCTTCACAAAAAAATACAGTTTTATATCTTTATGGAGTGACGGCAGCCCTGCATCATGGTCCTTCTGTAGCTCAGTTGGTAGAGCATGGCGCTTGTAACGCCAGGGTAGTGGGTTCGATTCCCGGGACCACCCATACGTAGAATGTATGCACACATGACTGTAAGTCGCTTTGGATAAAAGCGTCCGCTAAATGGCATATATTATTATATTATTATTATAAGCCTGAAATGTGGCAAAAGGTTGCAAAGTTCAAGGGGGCCGAATACTTTCCCAAGTCACTGTACGTGTTCACTTGAAGATACATACCAACTTTGACTTTCCAAAACTTCAAATGTGTTGCTTTCTTAGACATTTTCATGTAGACTTTGTCACAACGTTGGCCTGAGGGGGGAGGTTTATGACAGCCCATAAATACCTTTTTCCTCTCTCTACTCTACCGATGTGACTATTGGAAATCCATTTAGTTAACGTAGAGAGTCTGGTGACATCAGAAGGTGGGAAACGGAACCATATATCGGTAATCCAACCAGTTGAAAATATGCGTTGGGACTTAATGAATATGATGTCAGTTCAGTTGATGTCTGAGACATGATTACTGATGATAGGATGAAATAAACTGTATCTCGGAAAATCTACACATTCTAGTTATCAGATTCACATGGAATTGTTGTGCAATTGTTGTGCAATATGAAACTATTTGTGAGAAGATGAAAGAACGGTTTGTCAGAAGAACACCACTCTGCTCACTCAGAGGCCCCGCCCATGTGAACAGACCTGGGTTGTAAACTATGAAACACGGCCCTCTCTCCCAATCCTATATAAACCCCTTGACGAAAATGTAACTTTCTATTCCGAGTACGTTAGGGCGACGGTCCTACGTTAAAAGGGCTCAGATAACAACCTGTTCCAAGGACGTGAGGACTTACCATCCCCACGTTGAAAGGACAAACACCACCTCCAGAACTAAGCCAACCTCAGCAAGAACCTAACGCAATTGGCATCAAATTTCAATGTGAAGGTGATGACCAACACGCCGAAAGGATGAATTTCGACGATACCGGCCAGAATATAGAATGAGCTTAAAAGTATGGCAACTTGGTATGAACTTTGACCTCTTATTCACTCCAGAAGTGAAACCTCCTAGCCGATGAGTTAGCAGCAGTCGCTAAATGCTGGCTAGGAGAGGACGGACAGAGTATCCATTCTACCACGCTCCAGTTCACCAAGAGACATTCTTCAAAGGGCCAATCTACCGAAGCGCAGCTCAGAATAAATATTTATTGCATTCTCCTTTTCCAAATGGGTGGTAATTTAGAATGCATAAGATACTGTATTTACGATAGAGACATCACTTCTCCCTTTGTTCCTCAGTCTTCCCGCTCTTTCACTCAAACCCAGCCCGTTTTCTTTGTGTAACCAGCCTCTATATCGGCTCCGTTCACCAGGTCCATCAATGTATGATTCATTCTGTGTGATTAGTTAGGTATTTAGTAAATAAATAATCAAACCAAATGTTGTATTGATGATTCAACTCGTTAGCCAGGGTTCATGAAGATATCTGAAAGTTGTACATTCTTGGTTGAGACTAAATAAGGTGAGGATTAAATATTGACTGCTACTGATGTAAAAGATGACCAGGTCTTTAAGAGTTTATTCGGAAGATAACAGCTCTATAAACACTCTTTCGTGGTGCCCCGACTTTCTAGTTTAATTATTTACCTGAGTAGCTTAATCAGGTAATATTAATTACAGAGAAATGATTTTATAGAATAGCATGTCATATCATTTAATCCGGTATAGCCAAAGACACGACAGCTTGATTGTTTGTTTTAGATCGTTGTCTTGCTGCATGACACACAGCTGTGCTTCAGCATCAGCTCACAGACACATGGCCTGACATTCTCCTGTAGAGTTATCTGATACAGAGCAGAATTCATGGTTCCTTCTATTAAGGCAAGTCAACCAGGTCCTGAGGCAGCAAAGCCTCCCCAAACCATCACACTACCACCACCATGCTGACCCCAAACCATCTCTACCACCACCATGCTGACCCCAAACCATCACACTACCACCACCATGCTGACCCCAAACCATCACACTACCACCACCATGCTGACCCCAAACCATCCCACTACCACCACCATGCTGACCCCAAACCATCACACTACCACCACCATGCTGACCCCAAACCATCTCTACCACCACCATGCTTGACTGTTGGTATGAGGTTCTTACTGTTGAATGCAGTGTTTGGTTTTTGCCAGATATAATGGGACCCATGTCATCCAAAAGGTTGACTCCAGTTTGCCAAAAAGCACCTGGGACGATCATCAAGTCTCTTGGAAGAATATTCTATTTCAGAGATTAGTCAAAGTAAAACTGTTTGGACGACAGTGGTCCCATTATGGGGCGACAGGTAGCCTAGTGCATTGGTCCCATTGTGGGGCGACAGGTAGCTTAGTGCATTGTTCCCATTGTGGGGCGACAGGTAGCCTAGTGCATTGGTCCCATTGTGGGGCGACAGGTAGCCTAGTGCATTGGTCCCATTATGGGGCGACAGGTAGCCTAGTGCATTGGTCCCATTGTGGGGCGACAGGTAGCCTAGTGCATTGGTCCCATTATGGGGCGACAGGTAGCCTAGTGCATTGGTCCCATTATGGGGCGACAGATAGCCTAGTGCAGTGGTCCCATTATGGGGTGACAGGTAGCCTAGTGCAGTGGTCCCATTGTGGGGCGACAGGTAGCCTAGTGCATTGGTCCCATTATGGGGCGACAGGTAGCCTAGTGCATTGGTCCCATTGTGGGGCGACAGGTAGCCTAGTGCATTGGTCCCATTGTGGGGCGACAGGTAGCCTAGTGCATTGGTCCCATTGTGGGGCGACAGGTAGCCTAGTGCATTGGTCCCATTGTGGGGCGACAGGTAGCCTAGTGCATTGGTCCCATTGTGGGGCGACAGGTAGCCTAGTGCATTGGTCCCATTGTGGGGCGACAGGTAGCCTAGTGCATTGGTCCCATTGTGGGGCGACAGGTAGCCTAGTGCATTGGTCCCATTGTGGGGCGACAGGTAGCCTAGTGCATTGGTCCCATTGTGGGGCGACAGGTAGCCTAGTGCATTGGTCCCATTGTGGGGCGACAGGTAGCCTAGTGCATTGGTCCCATTGTGGGGCGACAGGTAGCCTAGTGCATTGGTCCCATTGTGGGGCGACAGGTAGCCTAGTGCATTGGTCCCATTGTGGGGCGACAGGTAGCCTAGTGCATTGGTCCCATTGTGGGGCGACAGGTAGCCTAGTGCATTGGTCCCATTGTGGGGCGACAGGTAGCCTAGTGCATTGGTCCCATTGTGGGGCGACAGGTAGCCTAGTGCATTGGTCCCATTGTGGGGCGACAGGTAGCCTAGTGCATTGGTCCCATTGTGGGGCGACAGGTAGCCTAGTGCATTGGTCCCATTGTGGGGCGACAGGTAGCCTAGTGCATTGGTCCCATTGTGGGGCGACAGGTAGCCTAGTGCATTGGTCCCATTGTGGGGCGACAGGTAGCCTAGTGCATTGGTCCCATTGTGGGGCGACAGGTAGCCTAGTGCATTGGTCCCATTGTGGGGCGACAGGTAGCCTAGTGCATTGGTCCCATTGTGGGGCGACAGGTAGCCTAGTGCATTGGTCCCATTGTGGGGCGACAGGTAGCCTAGTGCATTGGTCCCATTGTGGGGCGACAGGTAGCCTAGTGCATTGGTCCCATTGTGGGGCGACAGGTAGCCTAGTGCATTGGTCCCATTGTGGGGCGACAGGTAGCCTAGTGCATTGGTCCCATTGTGGGGCGACAGGTAGCCTAGTGCATTGGTCCCATTGTGGGGCGACAGGTAGCCTAGTGCATTGGTCCCATTGTGGGGCGACAGGTAGCCTAGTGCATTGGTCCCATTGTGGGGCGACAGGTAGCCTAGTGCATTGGTCCCATTGTGGGGCGACAGGTAGCCTAGTGCATTGGTCCCATTACGGGGCGACTGGTAGCCTAGTGCATTGGTCCCATTGTGGGGCGACAGGTAGCCTAGTGCATTGGTCCCATTACGGGGCGACTGGTAGCCTAGTGCATTGGTCCCATTGTGGGGCGACAGGTAGCCTAGTGCATTGGTCCCATTATGGGGCGACAGGTAGACTAGTGCATTGGTCCCATTATGGGGCGACAGGTAGCCTAGTGCATTGGGCCAGTAACCGAAGGGGTGCTGGATCGAATCCCCGGGCTGACAGGGTAAAAATCTGTCGTTCTGCCGCTGAACAAGGGTCCGTCATTGTAAATAATAATAATACCTGACTTGCCTAGTTAAATAAATATGCCTGTCAATAACGAACTCTGCTTTCCACAGTAAGAATCTCATACCAACTGTCCAGCATGGTGGTGGGGATTTGTGGTACGTGACAATGCCCTAAATGTGGCCATGCTGCACATCCTAGTGAGAGGAATACCATGAAATCAAATGTTTATATCCCTTCAGAATGGATTCATGACTTATTCCACATTTTGTTGTGTGACAGAAAATGAGCTATTTCTGTATTTAAGACATTTGCTGAAATATCTAAAAATATGTTTTCTCTTTGTCATTATGGGGTTTTGTGTGTTGATGTGGAGTAAGTCAAGGGGTATTAATACTTTCTGAAGGCACTGTATATAGTCTTGTAATTACACATATTGTTATGCAGACACAATGTAAATGTTGGGCTCTCTCTCATTATGGCGTACGTACCAGTTGGTTAGGTACTTAAAAAAAAAATTTTTTTTTACCTTTACCCTAGGCAAGTCAGTTAAGAACAAATTCTTATATTCAATGACAGACTAGGAATAGTGGGTTTTTTAGGGACAGAATGATTTGCACCTTGTCAGCTCAGGGATATGAACTTGAAACTATTTTGGTTACTAGTCCAATGCTCTAGCCCACTAGGCTACCCTGCCGCCCCAGGCTTTAGTGAATCTTCTAGATGGACTGTCTGTCAGCCTTCAGAGGGACTGACTGTCAGCCTTCTAGATGGACTGACTGTCAGCCTTCTAGAGGGACTGACTGTCAGCCTTCTAGATGGACTGTCTGTCAGCCTTCTAGATGGACTGTCTGTCAGCCTTCTAGATGGACTGTCTGTCAGCCTTCTAGATGGACTGTCTGTCAGCCTTCTAGAAGGACTGACTGTCAGCCTTCTAGATGGACTGACTGTCAGCCTTCTAGATGGACTGACTGTCAGCCTTCTAGAGGGACTGACTGTCAGCCTTCTAGATGGACTGTCTGTCAGCCTTCTAGATGGACTGTCTGTCAGCCTTCTAGATGGACTGTCTGTCAGCCTTCTAGAGGGACTGACTGTCAGCCTTCTAGATGGACTGACTGTCAGCCTTCTAGATGGACTGACTGTCAGCCTTCTAGAGGGACTGACTGTCAGCCTTCTAGATGGACTGTCTGTCAGCCTTCTAGATGGACTGTCTGTCAGCCTTCTAGATTTACATTTACATTTAAGTCATTTAGCAGACGCTCTTATCCAGAGCGACTTACTGTCTGTCATCCTTCTAGAGGGACTGACTGTCAGCCTTCTAGATGGACTGACTGTCAGCCTTCTAGATGGACTGACTGTCAGCCTTCTAGATGGACTGTCTGTCAGCCTTCTAGATGGACTGTCTGTCAGCCTTCTAGATGGACTGACAGTCAGCCTGATAATGTAAACCTCATCTATAGGAACTTTTCTACAGAGGTGTTTTAACATTCTGTAGGCTATACATGTTCCCTGTGAACACCTGTAATGGACAATCAATACAATTCTGCTGCTCACTCATGATTAATTCAATTCAAAGGGCTTTATTGTGGGGTGGCAGGTAGCCTAGCGGTTAGAGCGTTGGGCCAGTAACCAAAAGGTTTCTAGATCAAATCCCTGAGCTGACAAGGTAAACAATCTCTTATTTTGGCAGTTAACCCACTGTTCCTAGGCTATCATTGTAAATAAGAATTTGTTCTTGACCTACTTGCCTAGTTTAATTTTAAAAAGTGCCAAAACATATGATAACATTGCCAGAACAAGTGAAATGAACAGTAAACATTACACTCACAAAAGTTCCAAAGGAATATACAAATGTGATATACAGTATTGTAACGATGTGCAAATAGTTAAACTGCAAAAGGGAAAATAAATAAATATGCATTGTATTTACAATGGTGTTTGTGCTTCACTGGTTGCCCTTTTCTCGTGGCAACAGGTCTGACATCTTTCTGCTGTGATGTCACACTGTGTTATTTCACCCAATAGATATGGGAGGTTCATTATCTATTCTATGAACTATGTCTAAACAGTGAGCAATTCACCAATTTCCTCTCAAGAGGTTGTGAAAATAAATGTAAATTGTAAATGTATCTTTACGAGGGTTGCAGGTAACCTAGTGGTTGGGCCAATAACTGAAAGGTTGCTGGTTCGAATCCCCGAACTGACTAGGTGTAATATTTCTCTGTGCCCTTGAGCAAGGTACTTAACCCTAATTGCTCCTGTAAGTTGCTCTGCATAAGAGTGTCTGCTAAATCAGTGGTTCCTAGCACTCCTGGGGGTACTTGGCCTATCTTATACTTGATGAGACCATAGCCTTTCGGTAAAACGCACACGAGGGGAAAGCAAAATTCAGTTTGGTGGTACATTAACTGAAAACGGTTGGTAAAACCACTGTGCTAAATGACCTAAATGTAAACACTAGGTGCTGTACTCCCCACCTTCTATTGAACGCGGAACTAATATTGTCCAATGACATGACGAGAACGGCCATGGCTAGAAGGGATCCAGCTTTTGTAAAAACAAAAAATAAAATTTTAACATTTTAACTTTTCGAATGATCGTAACAGGATAATTAGGTTAATGTTATGAAAATGGTTTAGAGTTAGATTAAATGCAACAACAACAAAAAAATATGATACTTTTTGACGTTAATTTGATCAAAAGCTAGATCCCTTTAACCGACTGGGACATGTTGTTGAAGGGACGTTTAGGTTAGAAGGAATTGGCTCAGAGCTCCTGTCACTCTTCAGCATCATCTTGTTGTGAAAACGAAATGACATCCAAAAAAAACAAACTAAATTATAGCTAAAAACAGATCCATTTTCATTTAAGCTATCTTGTCAGCTTGAGATATTATCTCAGTCGGAACGCAGAATTTAATACTAATTGTATATCAAGACGTCATTCTTCAATTGTATTCAATGGAGAAACGGAATGGCCACCACGGCGAGAATGAACCGAAGACCGGGGAGAACGAAGAAACGGCGCCTGCTCCACCGAAACAGTCGTGTTCAAGGAGTGACGAGTCGAATATGTTTATATTAGACGGTAACAACACGGAGACGACCACGACCGGGGGTTGTGCCACTACCGACGACCGACGCACATCCACATCCAACTATTCGTCGAGGCAAAAGATTGACTCCCTGGGAAAAATCAGGCCACGTATGTCGAACCAGTAAATTATATTTACAGTTTTTTTTTACCTATTATGTTAATGTTAGTCTAACGGCAGCATAATAGATAATAGATGCGACCCTGTCATTTCCAGGTCTACAATGTGACTATGTTTCTCCAGCAGACAGACAAGATGGCGTCCCAGTGCGCACTGCCTTGGAGGAGCACCGTGTTTACACGGCGGTCTACTGTCATTCTCATATTTATTAGCGTTGTATTTGAAGAAAATCGTTCAATAAGCTTTTGTGTCACGATTGCGCGATTTAAAAAAAAGAAGAAACAGTTAACACATGTTTAATGTATATATTGTAGTGTTATTTGATGCCAAACTTTACAGATGAGTTGGGATTGTGCAGTAACCCCAGTGCTGTAAATGATAACTCATTGTGTAGTGTGTTGTTGACATACAGATTTGCTGTTCACCCTTCCTCCTAATCACTTCCAGACCTGTCTCTATGCAGCAGCTCTATTTGTATCTACTGTTGCTGACATTTTGATTAACAAACATTTGTTTCCTCGTCCTCTTTCTGTTTGGTCTCTGTGTCTGTACAGCCTTCCCTTGGTTTGGGATGGACATCGGTGGCACCCTGGTGAAGCTGGTCTACTTTGAGCCCAAAGATATCACAGCCGAGGAGGAGCAGGAGGAGGTAGAGAACCTGAAGAGCATCCGGCGCTACCTGACCTCCAACATCGCCTACGGTAAGAATCAAATCACATTTTATTAGTCACATATACACATGGTTAGTAGATGTGAGTGTAGCATAATGCTTGTGCTTCTAGTTCCGACAGTGCAGTAATATCTAACAAGTAATCTAACAATTCCCCAACAACTACCTAAAACACACAAATCTAAAGGGGTGAATGAGAAGATGTACATATGAGTATATGGATGAGCGATGCCCGAGCGGCATAGACCAGATGCAGTAGATACAGTATATACATGTGATATGAGTAATGTAAGATATGTAAACATTATTAAAGTGGCATTTTTTAAAGTGACTAGTGATCCATTTATTAAAGTGTCCAGTGATTGGGTCTCAATGTAGGCAGCAGCCTCTCTAGAAGCTGTTTCTCGATCTCTCGACTTGTGCTTCTAGTTCCCGACAGTGCAGCAATATCTAACAATTCCCCCAAAAACTACCTTATACACACACATCTAAGTAAAGGGATGGAATAATAATATATAAATATATGGATGACTGACTGGCATAAGCAAGATGCAATATATAAGAGTATACAGTATATCCATATTGGATGGGTAATGCAAGATATATAAACATTATTAAAGTGACTAGTGATCCATTTATGAAAGTGGCCAATGATTTTAAGTCAGTATGTAGGCAGCAGCCTCTCTGTGCTAGTGGTGGCTGTTTTAACAGTCTGATGGCCTTGAGATTGAAGCTATTTTTCAGTCTCCTGGTCCCAGCTTCCCTATGCTAAGACCTCACCTGGCCCCCAGACTATAGACCTAACGCAGCCTACGGTAAGACCTCACCTGGCCCAGACTATAGACCTAACACAGCCTATGGTAAGACCTCACCTGGCCCAGACTATAGACCTAACACAGCCTACGGTAAGACCTCACCTGGCCCAGACTATAGACCTAAAACAGCCTATGGTAAGACCTCACCTGGCCCAGACTATAGACCTAACACAGCCTACGGTAAGACCTCACCTGGCCCAGACTATAGACCTAACACAGCCTACGGTAAGACCTCACCAGGCCCAGACTATAGACCTAACACAGCCTACGGTAAGACCTCACCTGGCCCAGACTATAGACCTAAAACAGCCTACGGTAAGACCTCACCTGGCCCAGACTATAGACCTAACACAGCCTACGGTAAGACCTCACCTGGCCCAGACTATAGACCTAACACAGCCTACGGTAAGACCTCACCTGGCCCAGACTATAGACCTAAAACAGCCTACGGTAAGACCTCACCTGGCCCAGACTATAGACCTAAAACAGCCTACGGTAAGACCTCACCTGGCCCAGACTATAGACCTAAAACAGCCTACGGTAAGACCTCACCTGGCCCAGACTATAGACCTAAAACAGCCTACGGTAAGACCTCACCTGGCCCAGACTATAGACCTAAAACAGCCTATGGTAAGACCTCACCTGGCCCAGACTATAGACCTAAAACAGCCTACGGTAAGACCTCACCTGGCCCAGACTATAGACCTAAAACAGCCTATGGTAAGACCTCACCTGGCCCAGACTATAGACCTAAAACAGCCTACGGTAAGACCTCACCTGGCCCAGACTATAGACCTAAAACAGCCTACGGTAAGACCTCACATGCCATGTCATTTTCAATTGTATTGATTGTCCATTACAGGTGTACACAGGGAACATGTATAGCTTACAGAATGTTAAAACACCTCTGGAGAAAAGTTCCTATAGATGAGGTTTACATTATCAGGCTGACAGTCAGTCCCTCTAGAAGGCTGACAGTCAGCCCCTCTAGAAGGCTGACAGTCAGCCCCTCTAGAAGGCTGACAGTCAGCCCCTCTAAAAGGCTGACAGTCAGTCCCTCTAGAAGGCTGACAGTCAGTCCCTCTAGAAGGCTGTGGTAGTCCTCTTCTGACTGTCCCGGGTGGTGATTATAAGAGGACATGGCCAGTTAAGGCCAGATCGTTCTTCAAGATGTTCAAACGTTTATAGATGACCAGCAGGGTCAAAAATAATAATCACAAAATGCTGTCTGTCAAGTAGTACCGGTAACCAGTGTCGTCACATCCTGCAGTGGCCCTGCACTGTATTCCATTACCTGGGTAAGAGCTGATGTTCTATGTAGGGCTGGAACCATACCTGCAGGGTTCTACACTGCAGGGTTCTAACTCTTTCCCCTGGTGGCACTGGCGCTACTAACTATTTCCCCTGGTGGCACTGGCGCTACTAACTATTTCCCCTGGTGGCACTGGCGCTACTAACTATTTCCCCTGGTGGCACTGGCGCTACTAACTATTTCCCCTGGTGGCACTGGCGCTACTAACTATTTCCCCTGGTGGCACTGGCGCTACTAACTATTTCCCCTGGTGGCACTGGCGCTACTAACTATTTCCCCTGGTGGCACTGGCGCTACTAACTACTTCCCCTGGTGGCATTTCCCCCTGGTGGCACTGGCGCTACTAACTATTTCCCCTGGTGGCACTGGCGCTACTAACTATTTCCCCTGGTGGCACTGGCGCTACTAACTATTTCCCCTGGTGGCTGGTGGCACTGGCGCTACTAACTATTTCCCCTGGTGGCACTGGCGCTACTAACTATTTCCCCTGGTGGCACTGGCGCTACTAACTATTTCCCCTGGTGGCACTGGCGCTACTAACTATTTCCCCTGGTGGCGCCAGCACATGATTTGGTCGCATCTAAGTTAATCAATAATGCCTGCGTCCCATAATGCACCTGCATTCCATACAGAAGCAGGCTAATAATGACTAGCCATCTTTTTAAATGAGCTGCCCTTGTGTTCTTATGCTGATTTGGATAGATTTACTGAAAAGGAAAAGAGACTGTTATAAATCTGTATTTATTGCTGATTTTCAAAGTGCCGTATGTTATTTTCTGCAAAGTCCTCTAGAGGGCAGAATAACTTGTTTTAAACAATACTTGATACCAAAACAATACAGACTGATTTCACCCGGTTGTTTTTGTTGTTGTTTTTGCTCTCAAAACCACTTTTTTTCGTAGAACATCCAATTTAGTTAATTTTCTAAGTCCACAACAGTGCTTAATCCACATCAGGGTACCATTTGAGAAATGTAGATCATTTTCGTGTAGTACCCTTTAATAATTCCGGCGCAGCCAGACTGTGTTTGGTTAGCAGTTTTGTAGTGCAGTTTTGTGATGGAGGTTTCCAAACAAAATGGCCACTGGATTGATGCAAATAATCCTGATTCTGCCCTTTAGGCATAGGCTACTTTTACATTTTTTAAATGTATTTTAAAAATTAAATAAATAAAAAATCCTCTAATCTTCACACAATACCCCATAATGACAGTGAAAACAGTTGTTTTAGAAATGTGTGCAAATGTATTAAAAATATATTTTTTAAAACAATACCTTATTTTACGTAAGTATTCAGACCCTTTGCTATGAGACCGAAATGTCATCCATTTTAGAATAAGGCTGTGAAGTAGCCAAATGTGGGGAAAAGTCAAGGGGTCTGAATACTTTACGCAGGCTCTCTATACAGCTCAGAAAGGCTTCACACCCCTTGACTTTACGCAGGCTCTCTATACAGCTCAGAAAGGCTTCACACCCCTTGACTTTACGCAGGCTCTCTATACAGCTCAGAAAGGCTTCACACCCCTTGACTTTACGCAGGCTCTCTATACAGCTCAGAAAGGCTTCACACCCCTTGACTTTACGCAGGCTCTCTATACAGCTCAGAAAGGCTTCACACCCCTTGACTTTACGGCAGGCTCTCTATACAGCTCAGAAAGGCTTCACACCCCTTGACTTTACGCAGGCTCTCTATACAGCTCAGAAAGGCTTCACACCCCTTGACTTTACGCAGGCTCTCTATACAGCTCAGAAAGGCTTCACACCCCTTGACTTTACGCAGGCTCTCTATACAGCTCAGAAAGGCTTCACACCCCTTGACTTTTATACACATTTTGTTGTTACAGCCTGAATTCAAAATGGATTAAAAAAAATGTTTTTTTATCTACACATAATATCCCTTAATGACTTAAGTGAAAATGTGTTTTTTTTAAATGATTTGAACTGTCATTTGAACATAATCAAACCTCATTTTTAAAAACAGCGACCTATTATCAAATGTTATAGGTGGCATTATTATATCTTTGATGTAAGTGTTAAAGGATTCTCCATCGGTTCGTAGTAGAGCATAACTTTAAAATGTACCGTAACTCTCCAGAAGACACAGATGTTCCACGTACAGTACTTAGACTGGGGATGAGTGTTCACTGACGACAAGGTGGTGCTGAGTGAGAGGCTGCCATGAATGGGGATGGATGGATGGGGATGGTGATGGATGGATGGATGGGGATGGGATGGTCATATGTACATTCCTTCTGACGGTGAATCTGCTAGGTAAGACGGGGATCAGAGATGTTCACCTGGAGATGAAGGACCTGACGATCTGCGGACGCACAGGGAACCTCCACTTCATTCGCTTCCCCACCCAGGATCTGCCGGCCTTCCTACAGATGGCACGCAACAAACACTTCTCCAGCCTCCACACCACCCTCTGTGCCACCGGAGGGGGTGCCTACAAGTTTGAGTTCGACTTCCGCCAGGTGGGTACAGTCAACCGGGGGAAAAGATTTTAGCGGGAAAGAGAGCGAACATCCTTCCTAGTTACTGTAATGTTTTGCAGGTTAGCGTTTCTCTTCCTGAATGTTGTTCCGGAGGCAGTTCCTCAGAGTGGTCACTCGCAGGTTAGCGTTTCTCATCCTGAATGTTGTTCTGGAGGCAGCTCCTCAGTGGTCACTAGCAGGTTAGCGTTTCTCATCCTGAATGTTGTTCTGGAGGCAGCTCCTCAGTGGTCACTCGCAGGTTAGCGTTTCTCATCCTGAATGTTGTTCTGGAGGCAGCTCCTCAGTGGTCACTAGCAGGTTAGCGTTTCTCATCCTGAATGTTGTTCTGGAGGCAGCTCCTCAGTGGTCACTAGCAGGTTAGCGTTTCTCATCCTGAATGTTGTTCTGGAGACAGCTCCTCAGTGGTCACTAGCAGGTTAGCGTTTCTCATCCTGAATGTTGTTCTGGAGGCAGCTCCTCAGAGTGGTCACTAGCAGGTTAGCGTTTCTCATCCTGAATGTTGTTCTGGAGGCAGCTCCTCAGTGGTCACTAGCAGGTTAGCGTTTCTCATCCTGAATGTTGTTCTGGAGGCAGCTCCTCAGTGGTCACTAGCAGGTTAGCGTTTCTCATCCTGAATGTTGTTCTGGAGGCAGCTCCTCAGTGGTCACTAGCAGGTTAGCGTTTCTCATCCTGAATGTTGTTCTGGAGGCAGCTCCTCAGTGGTCACTAGCAGGTTAGCGTTTCTCATCCTGAATGTTGTTCTGGAGGCAGCTCCTCAGTGGTCACTAGCAGGTTAGCGTTTCTCATCCTGAATGTTGTTCTGGAGGCAGCTACTCAGTGGTCACTAGCAGGTTAGCGTTTCTCATCCTGAATGTTGTTCTGGAGGCAGCTCCTCAGTGGTCACTAGCAGGTTAGCGTTTCTCATCCTGAATGTTGTTCTGGAGACAGCTCCTCAGTGGTCACTAGCAGGTTAGCGTTTCTCATCCTGAATGTTGTTCTGGAGGCAGCTCCTCAGTGGTCACTAGCAGGCACAGCCATAAAGTGTGTGTGTGTGGGGGGGGGGTTGTTATAAGACACCACATGATCAGAAAGGTAAATGTTATTCTTCCTGATGTTAATTGATTTTTAAGTGAATATATGCACAAAACATTAGGAACAGCTGCTCTTTCCATGACGTAGACTGACCAGGTGAATCCAGGTGAAAGATATGATCCCTTATTGATGTCACCTGTTAAATCCACTTCAATCAGTGTAGATGAAGGGGAGGAGACAGGTGGTTAAAGTAGGATTTTTAAACCTTGAGACAATTGAGACATGGATTGTGGGTGTGGGCCAGTGAGGGTAGACGGGCGAGACAAAATATTTAAGTGCCTTTGAACCGGGTATGGTAGTAGGTGCCAGGCGCACAGGTTTGAGTGTGTCAAGAACTGTAATGCTGCTGGGTTTTTCCACGTTCAACAGTTTCCCCTGTGTATCAAGAATGGTCCACCCACCCAAAGGACATCCAGACAATTTGACACGACTGTGGGAAGCATTGGAGTCGACATGGACCAGAATCCCTGTGCAACGCTTCAGACACCTTGTAGAGTCCATGTCCCGACGAATTAAGGCTGTTCCGAGGGCAAAAGGGGAAGGTGTTCCTAATATTTAGTATAGTCAGTAAATGTATTAGGCAATTTAAAATATTTTTTAAATGCTGTTATATGGTGAATTGAGGAAAATAACTTCCCGTTCTCAGATGGCTGACCTTCTCTCTCCTCAGATGGCTGACCTCCTCTCCTCTCTCCCCAGATGGCTGACCACCTCTCCTCTCTCCCCAGATGGCTGACCTCCTCTCCTCTCTCCCCAGATGGCTGACCACCTCTCTCCCCAGATGGCTGACCTCCTCTCTCCTCAGATGGCTGACCTCCTCTCTCCTCAGATGGCTGACCTCCTCTCTCCTCAGATGGCTGACCTCCTCTCCCTCAGATGGCTGACCTCCTCTCCTCAGATGGCTGACCTCCTCTCCTCAGATGGCTGACCTCCTCTCCTCAGATGGCTGACCTCCTCTCCTCAGATGGCTGACCTCCTCTCCTCAGATGGCTGACCTCCTCTCCCCAGATGGCTGACCTCCTCTCCTCTCTCCCCAGATGGCTGACCTCCTCTCCTCTCTCTCAGATGGCTGACCTCCTCTCCTCAGATGGCTGACCTCCTCTCCTCAGATGGCTGACCTCCTCTCCTCAGATGGCTGACCTCCTCTCCTCAGATGGCTGACCTCCTCTCCTCAGATGGCTGACCTCCTCTCCTCAGATGGCTGACCTCCTCTCCTCTCTCCCCAGATGGCTGACCTCCTCTCCTCTCTCCCCAGATGGCTGACCTCCTCTCCTCTCTCCCCAGATGGCTGACCTCCTCTCCTCTCTCCTCAGATGGCTGACCTCCTGTCCTCTCTCCTCAGATGGCTGACCTCCTTCTCCTCTCTCCTCAGATGGCTGACCTCCTCTCCTCTCTCCTCAGATGGCTGACCTCCTCTCCTCTCTCCTCAGATGGCTGACCTCCTCTCCTCTCTCCCCAGATGGCTGACCTCCTCTCCTCTCTCCCCAGATGGCTGACCTCCTCTCCTCTCTCCCCAGATGGCTGACCTCCTCTCTCCCCAGATGGCTGACCTCCTCTCCTCTCTCCCCAGATGGCTGACCTCCTCTCCTCTCTCCCCAGATGGCTGACCTCCTCTCCTCTCTCCCCAGATGGCTGACCTCCTCTCCTCTCTCCCCAGATGGCTGACCTCCTCTCCTCTCTCCCCAGATGGCTGACCTCCTCTCCTCTCTCCCCAGATGGCTGACCTCCTCTCCTCTCTCCTCAGATGGCTGACCTCCTCTCCTCTCTCCCCAGATGGCTGACCTCCTCTCTCCTCAGATGGCTGACCTCCTCTCTCCTCAGATGGCTGACCTCCTCTCCTCTCTCCTCAGATGGCTGATCCTCCCTCTCTCCTCAGATGGCTGATCTCCTCTCTCCTACTCAGATGGCTGACCTCCTCTCTCTCTCCTCAGATGGCTGACCTCCTCTCCTCTCTCCCCAGATGGCTGACCTCCTCTCCTCTCTCCTCAGATGGCTGACCTCCTCTCCTCTCTCCTCAGATGGCTGATCTCCTCTCCTCTCTCCCCAGATGGCTGACCTCCTCTCCTCTCTCCCCAGATGGCTGACCTCCTCTCCTCTCTCCCCAGATGGCTGACCTCCTCTCCTCTCTCCCCAGATGGCTGACCTCCTCTCCTCTCTCCCCAGATGGCTGACCTCCTCTCCTCTCTCCCCAGATGGCTGACCTCCTCTCCTCTCTCCCAGATGGCTGACCTCCTCTCCTCTCTCCCAGATGGCTGACCTCCTCTCCTCTCTCCCCAGATGGCTGACCTCCTCTCCTCTCTCCCCAGATGGCTGACCTCCTCTCCTCTCTCCCCAGATGGCTGACCTCCTCTCCTCTCTCCCCAGATGGCTGACCTCCTCTCCTCTCTCCCCAGATGGCTGACCTCCTCTCCTCTCTCCTCAGATGGCTGACCTCCTCTCCTCTCTCCTCAGATGGCTGACCTCCAGCTGCTGAAGCTAGATGAGCTGGACTGTCTGATACGAGGTGTTCTCTACATAGACTCAGTGGTGTCCAATCCTTCAGAGTGTTACTACTATGAGAACCCTACAGACCCTGAACACTGTGTCCAGAAACCCTTCACTCTGGAGAACCCTTACCCTCTACTGCTGGTCAACATCGGCTCTGGCGTCAGCATTCTGGCCGTCTACTCCAAGAACAACTACAAACGAGTAACTGGGACCAGGTAAGGTCAGCATGCGGTCACTGGGTGGTCGAGTCTGTCACCTGAGTCTATTAACCACATTCAACCCCCCCCACCAAAAGATGTAGATGTACATTTGTGTTCTACTTCCTGCTGTGATGTAATTTCCTGTTTGACATCACTTCACTGGTTTGTTTTGTATCATGTAGCCGAAGGGGGATAAAAGCGAAGCACTTCCTCTTCAGAGATGTTTTTCTCTACATGTTGAAAAGGGGCCAAGTTGAACCTTGAACCTGTGAAATAGTTTAGCGTTTTGAACTGAGTTTCCGACACAGCAAAAACATCAATGTACATAATTGTATTCACATCACTATTTAAGCATTCACAAAACATCTGTACATGAACCAAAAAGTGTTACAAACACTTGCTTACAGGCAACATCCTTATTGGTTATTGCCAATAAAAGGTCACAATAAGATGCACAACGTTCGATTTAGCTGCTGGGGGGCAGGTGGCAGAACCCCTCCCCCCAGCTCCCGCTAAAACCATTGACAACTAGGCCTTGGTTTATAATGGCGCCAGGGGGTTGGTTGGCCATTTTACGGCCTCCTAACCAACTGTGCTGTTTTGTACATAATGTTGCTGCTATGACCGAAAAATAACTTCCGAACAGCGATTAATCACCACGGATTGGAGAACGATTTATTTCTTTAATGAGGCTGACGTGAAGGAGATACTGCTTCTCCAGCCCAAATCCCCGTCATTCACGTGAAGAAAAGACGTGGAAAATAAACTGGATGAGCTCTGTTTGAGACTATCCTCCCGACAGGACATTTAAAAACCGTAATATCTTGTGTTTCACCGAGTCGTAGCTGAACGACGACATGGATAATATTAATTTGGCTGGGTTTTCTGTGGATCGGCAGGACAGAACAGCTACGTCTGGTAAGACGAGGGGTGGTGGTCTGTGTCTATTTGTCAATAAAAGCTGGTTCGTGATGTCTAATATTAAGGAAGTATCAAGTTATTGCTCGCCTGAGGTAGAGTACCTCATGATAAGCTGTAGACCACACTATCTACCAATAGTTTTTCATCTATTTACCATCTGTTTTACCTTCTAGCTACCCGCATGTCACAGAGGAGATTCTAGACTACCTTTACTCCACACACAGACATGTGCAAAGCTCTCCCTCGCCCTCCATTTGGCAAATCTGACCATAATTCTATTCTCCTGATTTCTGCTTACAAGCAAAAACTCAAGCAGGAAGTTCCAGTGACTCGCTCAATAAGGAAGTGGTCAGATGACTTTGATACTACGCTACATGGCTGTTTTTCTAGGATAACACTGGAATACGTTCCGGGATTCATCCAATGGCATTGAGGAGTATACCACCTCAGTCACCGGCTTCATCAAGAAGTGCATCGACGACGTCGTCACCACAGTGACCACACGTACATATCCCAACCAGAAGCCATGGATTACAGGCAACATCCGCATCGAGTTAAAGGGTAGAGCTGCCGCTTTCAAGGTGCGGGACACTAATCCGAACGCTTATAAGAAATCCCGCTATGCCCTTAGATGAACCATCAAACAGGCAAAGCGTCAATACAGGACTAAGATCGAATCCTACGACACCGGCTCTGACGCTCGTTGGACTACAAGGGGAAACCCAGACGCGAGCCTACCAGACGAGCTAAATGTCTTTTGTACTCTCGTTGAGGCAAGCAACACTGAAGCATGCATGAGAGCAGCAGCTGTTCTGAACGACTGTGTGATCACACTCTCCGTAGCCGATGTGAGCAAGACCTTTAACACAGGTAAACATTCATAAGGCCACGAGGCCAGATGGATTACCAGGAAGTGCACTCAAAGCAATGCGCTTACCAACTGGCAAGTGTCTTCACTGACATTTTCAACCTCTCCCTGACTGAGTCTGTAGTACCTGTTTCAAGCAGACCACCATAATCCCTGTGCCCAAAGCGAAGTTAACATTCCTAAATGACCACTTACATCGGTAGCCATGAAGCACTTTATATCAGTCAATGTGGCTAGTTAACAAGCTAATAGCAGATCAGTCAATATGGCTAGTTAACAAGCTAATAACAGGTCAGTCAATATGGCTAGTTAACAAGCTAATAACATAATGTCAATATGGCTAGTTAACAAGCAAATAACAGATCAGTCAATATGGCTAGTTAACAAGCAAATAACAGGTCAGTCAATATGGCTAGTTAAGCTAATAACATAATGTCAATATGGCTAGTTAACAAGCTAATAACAGATCAGTCAATATGGCTAGTTAACAAGCTAATAACAGGTCAGTCAATATGGCTGGTTAACAAGCTAATAACAGGTCAGTCAATATGGCTAGTTAACAAGCTAATAACAGGTCAGTCAATATGGCTAGTTAACAAGCTAATAACAGGTCAGTCAATATGGCTAGTTAACAAGCTAATAACAATGTCAATATGGCTGGTTAACAAGCTAATAACAGATCAGTCAATATGGCTAGTTAACAAGCTAATAACAGATCAGTCAATATGGCTCGTTAACAAGCTAATAACATAATGTCAATATGGCTCGTTAACAAGCTAACAACAGGTCAGTCAATATGGCTCGTTAACAAGCTAACAACAGGTCAGTCAATATGGCTCGTTAACAAGCTAATAACAGGTCAGTCAATATGGCTAGTTAACAAGCTAATAACATATCAGTCAATATGGCTGGTTAACAAGCTAATAACATAATGTCAATATGGCTAGTTAACAAGCTAATAACAATGTCAATATGGCTAGTTAACAAGCTAACAGATCAGTCAATATGGCTAGTTAACAAGCTAATAACATAATGTCAATATGGCTATAGTCATCTAGTTTATCCCCGGAAAGTTAGCTTGTTAACTAGCCACATTCACTGATCTGTTATTAGCTTGTTAACTAGCCATATTCACTGATCTGTTATTAGCTTGTTAACTAGCCATATTGACTGACCTGTTATTAGCTTGTTAACTAGCCATATTGACTGATAGCTTGTTAACTAGCCATATTGACTGATAGCTTGTTAACTAGCCATATTGACTGATCTGTTATTAGCTTGTTAACTAGCCATATTGACTGATCTGTTATTAGCTAGCTAGCCAATTTGACGTGATACATCAATCAATGTAGCCTCGTGTCTGTCAGTAGCAATCGTAATTAAAAACAATGTTGAAAAGAGGATGTTATTTAACTTCGTTAGGTAGACCTATATTAGATCTACTTTACCACAATGTTTAGCCAACTGTACCAAGTTTCTACCAGTAGCTAGCAAAGTAAACATGATCAGGGCCTCCTCCAGCTTGATGATGAGCTTGGAGGGCACTATGGTGTTGAATGCTGAGCTGTAGTCAATGAACAGCATTCTTACGTAGGTATTCCTCTTGTCCAGATGGGTTAGGGCAGTGTGATGGCGAGTGTGTCGTCTGTGGACCTGTTGGGGCGGAATAAGAACTGAAGTGGGTCTAGGGTGGCTGGTAAGGTGGAGGTGATATGATCCTTGACTAGTCTCTCAAAGCACTTCATGATGACAGAAGTTATAGGCATTTAGTTCAGTTATCTTTGCCTTCTTGGGTACAGGAACAATGGTTGACATCATGTGGGAACAGCAGATTGGGATAGGGAGAGATTGAATATGTCCGTATACACACCAGCCACCTGGTCTGCGCATGCTTTGAGGACATGGCTAGGGATGCCGTCTGGGCCAGCAGCCTTGTGAGGGTTAACACGTTTAAATGTTTTACTCACGTCAGCCACTGAGAAGGAAGGGGGGGGGGTGCAGTACTTGTTAGCGGGCCGCGACGTTGGCATTGAATTATCCTCATAGTGGGCAAAGAAGGTGTTTAGTTTGTCTGGAAGCGTGACGTCGGTGTCCGTATTTTAGAGGCTATTTATACAGAAAATTGGTATATAACCCATATAAACAATTTTTATAATTATACAACAATATTTGTGTGGTGACATTATTTCCTTTGCAACATTTCTGATACATCACATGCTTTACTTTTGTTTTCCTGCATTAGTAAAAACAGCGAATAATTCACGTATCTCTACTGCCATTCATTCCAATTGACTCGTTTTGGATTTCTCCATTACCAAGATGGCTGCCATTTGGCCCTGTTTTTGAACTTTGAGGGTTTTATGACATATAACCTCTCTCGTAATTTGATAGGATCTCTGATTATCTGCTAGCTTTTCCTCCAATGACTGATGGTTGTCCTAGCCTGAAATCCAGAACCTATTTTTGTGCTTACATTCCACTCCTTGTGTTCTGAAAAGGAATGGAATTCTAGCTAGACCAGACTGGTACCCAGGCTATGGTTGCTCAACCAGACTGGTACCCAGGCTATGGGAGCTCAACCAGACTGGTACCCAGGCTATGGGAGCTCAACCAGACTGGTACCCAGGCTATGGGAGCTCAACCAGACTGGTACCCAGGCTATGGGAGCTCCCCTTGCCTCTGTTTGTTGTCCTTGGTAGTTTTCCGGTCTGGCACATGACTGCTCGGGCCCTGTCTGTCATACTGGTCCTGTGTGCTGCATGGCTAGAGGCAGGAAGGGACACGGAGCGGTTTCCTTTAGATTCTGATCTTAGGACAGACTTTGAATTTCCGCCACCATTCGTTAAGGTTGAGGATTGGGAGAGGGGAAGCTGATCCTAGATCTGTACCTAGGAGAACCCCCCCCCTTGAGGCCTAGGAAGGAGGAGACTGGAACATTTTGTAGTGATTTCTAAGAATATGGTGGTAGGTTACTACAGGTTATAACCATGTCCTGTGTTTCCTCATGCAGTCTGGGTGGAGGGACATTCCTGGGGCTGTGCTGTTTACTGACTGGCTGCTCCAGCTTTGAGGAGGCTCTGGAGATGGCGTCGCAGGGGGAGAGCACGCACGTGGATAAGCTAGTACGGGACATCTACGGAGGGGACTACGAGCGCTTCGGCCTCCCCGGCTGGGCTGTGGCCTCCAGGTAAAACCGTTAGCAGTACCCGGGGTGTATTCATTAGTGCACACCGTCGCAAAATGTTTTGCAACAGGTAGCCTAGCGTTTTAAGAACGTTTGGTCAGTAATGGAAAGGTTGCTGGTTCGAATCTCTGAGCCGACTAACTGAAGAATCTGTCTGCCGTTGAGCAAGGCACTTAAACCTAATTGCTCTTGTAAGTCACTCTGGACATGATGTATTTCTGTCTTGTAGTTTTGGGAACATGGTGTAGTTTTGGGAACATGATGTAGTTTTGGGAACATGATGTAGTTTTGGGAACATGATGTAGTTTTGGGAACATGGTGTAGTTTTGGGAACATGGTGTAGTTTTGGGAACATGATGTAGTTTTGGGAACATGATGTAGTTTTGGGAACATGGTGTAGTTTTGGGAACATGGTGTAGTTTTGGGAACATGGTGTAGTTTTGGGAACATGGTGTAGTTTTGGGAACATGATGTAGTTTTGGGAACATGATGTAGTTTTGGGAACATGATGTAGTTTTGGGAACATGGTGTAGTTTTGGGAACATGATGTAGTTTTGGGAACATGATGTAGTTTTGGGAACATGGTGTAGTTTTGGGAACATGGTGTAGTTTTGGGAACATGATGTAGTTTTGGGAACATGGTGTAGTTTTGGGAACATGATGTAGTTTTGGGAACATGATGTAGTTTTGGGAACATGGTGTAGTTTTGGGAACATTATGTATTTCTGTCTTGTAGTTTTGGGAACATGATGTAGTTTTGGGAACATTGTGTATTTCTGTCTTGTAGTTTTGGGAACATGATGTAGTTTTGGGAACATTGTGTATTTCTGTCTTGTAGTTTTGGGAACATGATGTAGTTTTGGGAACATTATGTATTTCTGTCTTGTAGTTTTGGGAACATGGTGTAGTTTTGGGAACATTATGTATTTCTGTCTTGTAGTTTTGGGAACATGGTGTAGTTTTGGGAACATTATGTATTTCTGTCTTGTAGTTTTGGGAACATGGTGTGTAAAGAGAAGCGGGAGTCCATCTCTAAAGAGGATCTAGCCAGAGCCACCCTGGTCTCCATCACCAACAACATCGGCTCCATCACCAGGATGGTTGCGCTCAACGAGGTATTTCACAATGCACCCTATTCCCAAATAGTGCATCACCAGGGCCCTGGTCAATAGTAGTGCACTATATCTAAACTGCCGTAGTGTATTTGTACAGTTTGAAATTGTGAATAAATATAGTGGTTATAAATATAGGAAACAGGCTGCCGGTTCAGACAGGAAACAGTTTCAGGCGCTGTTCGCATGTTGTGGCTGTATAGTGCACGCTGCTTTGAAGACGATGGAAAGACAATGGAGACAGATAAACATCACACAGAGATGTGTTCAGGGGGATGTTCACGGGGGGATCTTCAGGAGGGATGTTCGGGGAAGCTGGATGTTCAGGGGGATGTTCACGGGGGATGTTCACGGGGGGATGTTCACGGGGGATGTTCAGGAGGGATGTTCAGGGGGAAAGCTGGATGTTCAGGGGGAAGCTGGATGTTCAGGGGGAAGCTGGATGTTCAGGGGAGCTGGATGTTCAGGGGGGATGTTCAGGGGGGAGCTGGATGTTCAGGAGGGATGTTCGGGGGAAGCTGGATGTTCAGGGGGGATGTTCAGGGGGGAGCTGGATGTTCTCTCTTTGCCTTCAGCCTCTTTATGATGCTGCCTTGTGGAATCTGGATCAAGCAGCATTGTACAGGGCTATGAAGGCACTGGGCTCTGCTTCAGCCAGTCTGCTTCAGCCTCTTCTTCAGCCTCTGCTTCAGCCAGTCTGCATTGCAACTTGTTTTATTTTTCATGTCTGTTATTGATTTGAGAAATTAAACTTCATCTTAAAATATTTATATGAATATCAGGTTGAAATGACCCATTTGTAATCATTCCGTTTTACAATGATAAGAAAAATAAGTGTTCCTAATGACCTGTACCTCCCCCTGTTTGTGTTTCTGTTCAGAACATTGAGAGGGTGGTGTTCGTAGGGAACTTCCTGAGGGTGAACACCCTGTCCATGAAGCTGCTGGCCTACGCCATGGACTACTGGTCTAAAGGCCAGCTGAAAGCCCTGTTCCTCAGACACGAGGTAAGACTGTCTACTGGTCTGAAAGCCCTGTTCCTCAGACACGAGGTAAGACTGTCTACTGGTCTGAAAGCCCTGTTCCTCAGACACGAGGTAAGACTGTCTACTGGTCTGAAAGCCCTGTTCCTCAGACACGAGGTAAGACTGTCTACTGGTCTGAAAGCCCTGTTCCTCAGACACGAGGTAAGACTGTCTACTGGTCTGAAAGCCCTGTTCCTCAGACACGAGGTAAGACTGTCTACTGGTCTGAAAGCCCTGTTCCTCAGACACGAGGTAAGACTGTCTACTGGTCTGAAAGCCCTGTTCCTCAGACACGAGGTAAGACTGTCTACTGGTCTGAAAGCCCTGTTCCTCAGACACGAGGTAAGACTGTCTACTGGTCTGAAAGCCCTGTTCCTCAGACACAAGGTAAGACTGTCTACTGGTCTGAAAGCCCTGTTCCTCAGACACGAGGTAAGACTGTCTACTGGTCTGAAAGCCCTGTTCCTCAGACACGAGGTAAGACTGTCTACTGGTCTGAAAGCCCTGTTCCTCAGACACGAGGTAAGACTGTCTGCTGGTCTGAAAGCCCTGTTCCTCAGACACGAGGTAAGACTGTCTGCTGGTCTGAAAGCCCTGTTCCTCAGACACGAGGTAAGACTGTCTGCTGGTCTGAAAGCCCTGTTCCTCAGACACGAGGTAAGACTGTCTACTGGTCTGAAAGCCCTGTTCCTCAGACACGAGGTAAGACTGTCTACTGGTCTGAAAGCCCTGTTCCTCAGACACGAGGTAAGGTATTCAGTCAACCTGTAGTAAAGCCCTGTTCCTCAAACACAAGGTAAGATTGTCAACCTGGTCTGAAAGCCCTGTTCCTCAAACACAAGGTAAGGTATTCAGTCAACCTGTAGTAAAGCCCTGTTCCTCAGACACAAGGTAAGGTATTCAGTCAACCTGTAGTAAAGCCCTGTTCCTCAGACACGAGGTAAGACTGTCTACTGGTCTGAAAGCCCTGTTCCTCAGACACGAGGTAAGGTATTCAGTCAACCTGTAGTAAAGCCCTGTTCCTCAGACACGAGGTAAGGTATTCAGTCAACCTGTAGTAAAGCCCTGTTCCTCAGACACGAGGTAAGACTGTCTACTGGTCTGAAAGCCCTGTTCCTCAGACACGAGGTAAGGTATTCAGTCAACCTGTAGTAAAGCCCTGTTCCTCAGACACGAGGTAAGGTATTCAGTCAACCTGTAGTAAAGCCCTGTTCCTCAGACACGAGGTAAGACTGTCTACTGGTCTGAAAGCCCTGTTCCTCAGACACGAGGTAAGGTATTCAGTCAACCTGTAGTAAAGCCCTGTTCCTCAAACACGAGGTAAGGTATTCAGTCAACCTGTAGTAAAGCCCTGTTCCTCAAACACAAGGTAAGGTATTCAGTCAACCTGTAGTAAAGCCCTGTTCCTCAGACACGAGGTAAGGTATTCAGTCAACCTGTAGTAAAGCCCTGTTCCTCAGACACGAGGTAAGGTATTCAGTCAACCTGTAGTAAAGCCCTGTTCCTCAGACACGAGGTAAGGTATTCAGTCAACCTGTAGTAAAGCCCTGTTCCTCAGACACGAGGTAAGGTATTCAGTCAACCTGTAGTAAAGCCCTGTTCCTCAGACACGAGGTAAGGTATTCAGTCAACCTGTAGTAAAGCCCTGTTCCTCAGACACGAGGTAAGGTATTCAGTCAACCTGTAGTAAAGCCCCAGTGTGATGGAGTATAATATATATATTGTTAAATGTCCCTTGAAGATGTCTCCGCGTGGTTCACCTTCAGAAAATATTCATCCACCTTGACTTTTTTCACATTTCGTTACAAGGTGATTTTAATTGTAATTTTTACACAAAATACTCTGTTAAAGGTGAAGAAAATGTTTAATATTTGTAAAATAAAACACTATCTTGATTACATCAGTATTCAACCCTGAGTTAATACATATTATTATGTATTTGGGGCGGCATGGTAACCTAATGGTTGCAAATTCAAACCCCCGAGCTGACAAGGTACAAATCTGTCGTTCTGCCCCTGAACAGGCAGTTAACCCACTGTTCCCAGGCCGTCATTGAAAATAAGAATTTGTTCTTAACTGACTTGCCTAGTTAAATAAAGGTAAAATTAAAAATATATATATTAAGAATCACTTTTGGCAGCAACTATAGCTGTGAGTCTTTCTGGATAAGTCTCTTAAGAGCTTTGCACTAGACGTCGACCGATTATTCTGAATGGCCGATTTAATTAGGTCCGATTTCAAGTTTTCATCAACGGCATTTTTGTAAAGCCCTGTTCCTTACATTGCTCCACGAGGAGACTGTATTGCAGGCTTGACTACCTGTTATGCGAGTGTAGCAAGGAGCCAAGGTAAGGTGCTAGCTAGCATTTAACAGAAGTACAGTTCCCGCTCAGCCCAGTCAAAACTGTTCGCTGCTCTGGCTCCCCAATGGTGGAACAAACTCCCTCACTACGCCAGGACAGCGGAGTCAATCACCACCTTCCGGAGACACCTGAAACCCCACCTCTTTAAGGAATACTTAGGATAGGATAAAGTAATCCTTCTCACCCCCTCCCCCCTTAAAATATTTAGATGCACTATTGTAAAGTGGCTGTTCCACTGGATGTCATAAGGTGAATGTTTTGTAAGTCGCTTTGGATAAAGCGTCTGCTAAATGACTTAAATGTAAATGTAATATGGTTTTCTTCACAACTCTGCCTAGAAGGCCACATCCCAGAGTCACCTCTTCACTGTTGATGTTGAGACTTGTGTTTTGAGGATACTATTTAATAAAGCTGCCAGTTGAGGACTTGTGAGGTGTCTGTTTGTCAAACTAGACACTCTAATGTACTTGTCCTTTTGCTCAGTTGTGCAGGGGCCTCCCACTCCTATTTCTATTCTGGTTAGAGACCATTTGCACTGTTAAAATGAAGGGAGTAGTGCACAGCGTTGTACTTGATCTTCAGTTTCTTGGCAATTTCTCGCATGGAATAGCCTTCATTTCTCAAACAAGAATAGACTGATGAGTTTCAGAAGAAAGGTCTTTGTTTCTGGCCATTTTGAGCCTGCAAACTAACCCACAAATGCTGATGCTCTGGATACTCAACTAGTCTAAAGAAGGACAGTTTTATTGCCTCTATAATCATAAGAACAGTTTTTTGTGCTAACATAATTGGCAAAAGGGTTTTCTAATGATCAATTAGCCTTTAAAATGATAAACTTGGATTAGCTAACACAACGTTTGGAATACGGGATTGATGGTTGCTGATAATGGGCTCTGTACGAATGTAGATATTCCATAACAAATCTGCCATTTCCAACTACAATAGTCATTTACCAATTTGTAAGTCGCTCTGGATAAGAGCGTCTGCTAAATGACTTAAATGTAAATGTAAATGTAAACTTATCCTATAAAAAACAATCAATTTTAACATAATCACTGGTTAACTACACATGGTTGATGATATTACTAGGTTAACTAGCTTGTTCTGCGTTACATATAATCAATGCGGTGCCTGTTAATTTATCATCAAATCACAGCCTACTTCGCCAAACGGGTGATGATTTAACAAGCACATTCGCAAAAAAAGAACTGTGGTTGCACCAATGTGTACCTAACCATAAACATCAATGTCTTTTTTAAAATCAATACACAAGTATATATTTATAAACCTGCATATTTAGTTAATATTGCCTGCTAACATGAATTTCTAACTAGGGAAATTGTGTTACTTCTTCTCTTGCGTTCTGTGCAACAGAGTCTGGGTGTATGCTGCAGTTTGGGCCACCTGGCTCGTTGCAAACTGTGTGAAGACCATTTCTTTCTAACAAAGACAGCCAACTTCGCCAAACGGGGGATGATTTAACAAAAGCGCATTTGCGAAAAAAGAATAATCATTGCACGAATGTACCTAACCATAAACACCAATGCCTTTCTTAAAATCAACACACAGAAGTATATATTTTTAAACCTGCATATTTAGTTAAAAGATTCATGTTAGCAGGCAATATTAAACTAGGGAAGTTGTCACTTCTCTTGCGTTCCTTGCACGCAGAGTCAGGGTATATGCAACAGTTTGGGCCGCTTGGCTCGTTGCGAAATAATTTGCCAGAATTTTACGTAATTATGACATAACATTGAAGGTTGTGCAGGAATATGTAGACTCATGGATGCCACACGTTAGATAAACTACGGAACGATATATTAATGACCTAAAGGCTCGTATTTCTGTGTGTTATTATGTTATAATTAAGTCTATGATTTGATATTTGATAGAGCAGTCTGACTGAGCGATGGTAGGCACCAGCAGGCTCGTAAGCATTCATTCAAACAGCACTTTCGTGTGTTTTGCCAGCAGCTCTTAGCAAGCACAGCGCTGTTTATGACTTAAAGCCTATCAGCCTAATGGCTGGTGTAACCATTGTGAAATGACTAGCTAGTTAGCGGGGTGCGCGCTAATAGTGTTTCAGACGTCACACGCTCTGAGACTTGGAGTAGTTATTCCCCTTGCGGAGGGGAGCGATGGGTAACGAGGCTTCGAGGGTGGCTGTTGTCAATGTGTTCCTGGTTCGAGCCCAGGGAGGAGCGAGGAGAGGGATGGAAGCTATACTGTTACACTGGCAATACTAAAGTGCCTATAAGAACATCCAATAGTCAAAGGTTAATGACATACAAATGGTATAGAGAGAAATAGTCCTATAATTCCTATAATAACTACAACCTAAAACTTCTTACCTTGGAATATTGAAGACTCACGTTAAAAGGAACCACCAGCTTTCATATGTTCTCATGTTCTGAGCAAGGAACTGAAACGTTAGCTTTCTTACATGGCACATATTGAACTTTTACTTTCTTCTCCAACACTTTGTTTTTGCATTATTTAAACCAAATTGAACATGTTTCATTATTTATTTGAGGCTAAATTGATTTTATTGATGTATTATATTAAGTTAGAATAAAAGTGTTCATTCAGTATTGTTGTAATTGTCATTATTACAAATAAATAAATAAAAATCGTCCGATATTAATCGGTATCTGCTTTTTTTAGTCCTCCAATAATCTGTATCGGCGTTGAAAAATCATAGTCGGTCGACCTCTACTTTGCACACCTGGATTGTACAATATTTGCACATTTATTATTTTATAATTTGGTTGTTGATCATTGCTAGACAGCCATTTTAAAATCTTGCCGTAGATTTTCAAGCTGATTTTAAGTCATTACTGTAAATAAAAAGCCGGAATTTCTCCTGGTTTGAACACAGACTCAACCAGGTTTTCCTCCAGGATTTTGTCTGTGCTTAGCTTTATACTTTTCTTTCTATCCTAAAAAAAACCTCCCCAATCCTTGCCGATGACAAGGATACCCATAACATAATCAATCACATGTATTTATACATCAGCTGATATCTCAAAGTGCTATACAGAAACCCAGCCTAAAACCCCAAACAGCAAGCAGTGCAGGTGTAGAAGCACGTTGGCTAGGAAAAACTCCCTAGAAAGGCCAAAACCTAGGAAGAAACCTAGAGAGGAACCAGGCTATGAGGGGTGGCCAGTCCTCTATTGGCTGTGCCGGGTAGAGAGGAACCAGGCTATGAGGGGTGGCCAGTCCTCTATTGGCTGTGCCGGGTAGAGAGGAACCAGGCTATGAGGGGTGGCCAGTCATCTATTGGCTGTGCCGGGTAGAGAGGAACCAGGCTATGAGGGGTGGCCAGTCCTCTTCTGGCTGTGCTGGGTAGAGAGGAACCAGGCTATGAGGGGTGGCCAGTCCTCTATTGGCTGTGCTGGGTAGAGAGGAACCAGGCTATGAGGGGTGGCCAGTCCTCTATTGGCTGTGCTGGGTAGAGAGGAACCAGGCTATGAGGGGTGGCCAGTCCTCTATTGGCTGTGCTGGGTAGAGAGGAACCAGGCTATGAGGGGTGGCCAGTCCTCTATTGGCTGTGCTGGATAGAGAGGAACCAGGCTATGAGGGGTGGCCAGTCCTCTATTGGCTGTGCCGGGTAGAGAGGAACCAGGCTATGAGGGGTGGCCAGTCCTCTATTGGCTGTGCCGGGTAGAGAGGAACCAGGCTATGAGGGGTGGCCAGTCCTCTATTGGCTGTGCTGGGTAGAGAGGAACCAGGCTATGAGGGGTGGCCAGTCCTCTATTGGCTGTGCTGGGTAGAGAGGAACCAGGCTATGAGGGGTGGCCAGTCCTCTATTGGCTGTGCTGGGTAGAGAGGAACCAGGCTATGAGGGGTGGCCAGTCCTCTTCTGGCTGTGCTGGGAAGGAACCAGGCTATGAGGGGTGGCCAGTCCTCTATTGGCTGTGCTGGGTAGAGAGGAACCAGGCTATGAGGGGTGGCCAGTCCTCTATTGGCTGTGCTGGGTGGAGAGGAACCAGGCTATGAGGGGTGGCCAGTCCTCTATTGGCTGTGCTGGGTAGAGAGGAACCAGGCTATGAGGGGTGGCCAGTCCTCTATTGGCTGTGCTGGGTAGAGAGGAACCAGGCTATGAGGGGTGGCCAGTCCTCTTCTGGCTGTGCTGGGTAGAGAGGAACCAGGCTATGAGGGGTGGCCAGTCCTCTATTGGCTGTGCTGGGTAGAGAGGAACCAGGCTATGAGGGGTGGCCAGTCCTCTATTGGCTGTGCCGGGTAGAGAGGAACCAGGCTATGAGGGGTGGCCAGTCCTCTATTGGCTGTGCCTGGTGGAAATTTCTAAGAGTACATTGTTTTTCAAGATGTTCATAGATGACCAGCAGGCTCAAATAATAATCAGTGATTGGTCAGCACCTCGTTAGTAGTATATGTCTGTTGGCTTTTCATAGCAGCAACCACTATGCTTGAAAATATTGAGTGGTACTAAGTGATGTGATGTGTTGGATTTGCCCCAAACATAACGCTTTGTATTCAGGACACAAAGTTAATTTATTTGCCAATTTTTTTTTCAGTTTTACTTTAGTGCTTTATATATATTTATATATATTTATATATTTATATATATATATTTTATTCTGTGAAGGCCTCCTTATAATTTAGTTTAGTATTGTGGAGTAACTACAATGTTGTTGATCCATCCTCAGTTTTCTCCTATCACAGCCACTAAACTCTGTAACTGTTTTAAAATCACCACTGGTCTCATGGTGAAATCCCTGAGCGGTTTCCTTCCTCTTCGGCAACTGAGTTGGGAAGGACGCCTGTATCTTTGTAGTGACTGGGTGTATTGATACACTGGGTTAGGAAGGACACCTGTATCTTTGTAGTGACTGGGTGTATTGATACATTATCCAAGGTGTAATTAATGCTCAACACTCATTGCAGACAGTCCATGGCACTTATTATGTGACTTGTTAAGCACGTTTAATTAGGCCGTAAACAAACAGGTTGAATTCTTATTGACTCGAGACATTTCAGATTTTCATGTTTTATTCATTTGTAAAATAATTCTACAAACATAATTCCACTTTGACATTATGGGGTATTGTGTGTAGACCAGTGACACAACATCTCAATTTAATCCATTTTAAATTCAGGCATCGATTGCTTTTTGAATCATAGTTATACAATTGGAAAAACATTTACAGTACATTTCACAACATATTCAGTGTGTGCCCTCAGGCCACTACTCTACTACCAAATCCATGTGCATAACAACAAAATGTGTCAAAAGTCCAGGGGTGTGAATACTATGAAGGCCCTGTAGATACACATACTGGTAAACGCCATGGGAAGAGGGACTAAAGTAACACAGTAAGACGAGGTAAAGCTCTTCCTTGATCAATCGTTGAGACGAGGTAAAGCCCTTCCTTGATCAATCGTTGAGACGAGGTAAAGCTCTTCCTTGATCAATCGTTGAGACGAGGTAAAGCTCTTCCTTGATCAATCGTTGAGACGAGGTAAAGCTCTTCCTTCCTTGATCAATCGTTGAGACGAGGTAAAGCTCTTCCTTCCTTGATCAATCGTTGAGACGAGGTAAAGCTCTTCCTTCCTTGATCAATCGTTGAGACGAGGTAAAGCCCTTCCTTGATCAATCGTTGAGAAGAGGTAAAGCCCTTCCTTGATCAATCGTTGAGACGAGGTAAAGCCCTTCCTTGATCAATCGTTGAGACGAGGTAAAGCCCTTCCTTCCTTGATCAATCGTTGAGACGAGGTAAAGCTCTTCCTTCAATCTTGATCAATCCTTGATCAATCGTGAGACGAGGTAAAGCTCTTCAATCTTCCTTCCTTGATCAATCGTTGAGACGAGGTAAAGCTCTTCCTTCCTCGATCAATCGTTGAGACGAGGTAAAGCTCTTCCTTCCTCGATCAATCGTTGAGACGAGGTAAAGCTCTTCCTTCCTCGATCAATCGTTGAGACGAGGTAAAGCTCTTCCTTCCTTGATCAATCCTTGAGACAAAGTAAAGCGATGGAACGGAACAACGTCTCTTGACCACTGTATATCTGCTCAGTTTGTATTTCAAAACACTGTGAGAAAGTGAGAGATCTGCAGTAAACTAACATAGTTTTTGTTGTTGTTGTCAGGGCTACTTCGGATCAGTCGGGGCTTTGCTGGAACTCCTGGATCCATCCTGATTGCTACGGTGGCCCTGAAGGTCAAACTAGCACTTAAGACCCAAGGACTGCTCTCACCCAAAGCCAGACTCGCACTTAGACTGTTAAACCAAAGACTGTCCGTCCAGCAGGACCTTTACACTTCTATCCTCCACACTCTATTGGTGTGGTGTGCTTGCCTGTACAAGTAGCCAGGTAGGTGGGCTCTATGGTAGACAAGTAGCCTGGTCCGTCTGCATACGTTTGACAGGACTATGAATCCCACCAGGAACAACCACCGATGTTGCCTTAACTTAACTGCTGGATAATCACATGTCTGTTTAAACAGACATGTTTAATATAATTGCTTGATTGCTCTGTCGCCATCAGCAGCCGATGGCTCAGCTCTAGATGTTGACCTCCATAGAAGGCTCCATGGCTGGCGCCCAATGGGCATTCTACTGGCACTCGCGTCAGGGTTCATTCCAGCCAATACAGGAAGTACATTGACGTTCCGATTCTCTTCAAATGCTTTTCATTTAGGAAAATGTGGAATTTGGTTTACTTTCTCAATTGACAGGAATTGTAATGTTACGTTAAATTAATGTTTTATCTTTTACTACTGTGACGTTTTTCAGCTCAGCTGCAAAGTAATTGCTACATATTGATGGAAGAGGTTTTGATTGATAATGGCAAATGGAATATTTGTGGGTCTGTTTTGGACATAAATGTTAAGTTTTTCACCTGAATGAACTGTTACCAACGAATCAGACTCTTATTCAACTTTACATGATAGTTACACATTTAGTCTTTATTCTGCCTTGAGACAATCTCTCCTCTCTCTCTCCCTCTGTCTCTCGCTCTCTCTCTTGCTCTGTCTCTCGCTGTCTCTCTCTGTCTCTGTCTCTCTCTCTGTCTGTCTCGCTCTGTCTTGCTCTCCCTCTCTGTCACTCGTTGTCTCTCGCTCCCTCTCTGTCTCTCTGTCTGTCTCTTCTCCCCCATACTAGTTTCAACTGTTGTCATTATTAGGCTTTACTTTAACTACTTTTTATTCAGATCACTATGCTAACAGGTACTCTTCCTGGAGTCCATACACATAACTAAAAATACATTACAGTTTAAATAAGACACGGTAGTAGACAACACAACACTTTCAGGGATCTGGATCTGCTATATTTGTGCAGTATAGGGGTTTTGCCTCCAGAACACCCTGAATTCTTCGAGGCATGGAAACGTTGCAAGTAACGTACACAAGTTGGTTGTGTTCAGCCTAGTCAAATCAGCTGTATATATATACAGTGCCTTGCGAAAGTATTCGGCCCCCTTGAACTTTGCGACCTTTTGCCACATTTCAGGCTTCAAACATAAAGATATAAAACTGTGTTTTTTTTTGCACGCCCAATTTTTCAGTTTTTGATTTGTTAAAAAAGTTTGAAATATCCAATAAATGTCATTCCACTTCATGATTGTGTCCCACATGTTGTTGATTCTTCACAAAAAAATACAGTTTTATATCTTTATGTTTGAAGCCTGAAATGTGGCAAAAGGTCGCAAAGTTCAAGGGGGCCGAATACTTTCGCAAGGCACTGTACTAGTGCTTCACGTTCAGCTAAATAAATTCTGTTAAGTGCCTGGTATGTTGTAGTCTAAGGTAGAAATACAGACAATTGTATGAAGACATGCTTTTAAAAAAAAATCAGACCTGTCTTTGACTCCATACACCAAGTTCTCTCTCTGTTGGTGATGTACAATATACTTTGTTTTTTATTATTACTAAATATTTGTAATAAATGTTGTCATATAAATTATTTGAATATCATTTTATGAGGTGATGCTTATTTATTTGATAATAGCAAGTTCTGCAATGGAAATCTACAAGATATGTGTTTTTCGATATGCAAGATTTCGACATAAAATAAGAGGAATAAAAATGTATTTTTGGAAGCTGTTATAACTTGGTCATGGAGTCAGATACTTTTTTTCTGGGCTGTATCTTTTTGGAAATAGAAGGACTTAGATCCTATTTATGTTGAATTATTGTTTACATTTTTATTGGCGTTATAAGTGCTAGGTTTGCACTAAGAAAGCGGACACATTCTAATGTCGCATTTCCAATGAGACTTAACGTCCACAACAGTTTCGCCAGTGGTTAATGTATTTTATTTTAATGTTAAACCTAATGTGCTTCTGTTTCCATAGCTCCTACAGTTGGCCGTTGTGTGAATGCTGGTTGATAAGTACCAGTCGTCTAGCTTTGGTCCCACGGGAGGGCAGGTCCGCCGGAGCCATGGCTCAATGAGAAAGGGGTTCCGGCCTGCGTAGATGGAAACGGAAAAGTCTTGTCTTTTGGGTTAAACCAGAAAGGAAGAGGCGAAGTGAGAGGTTTTATTCAGGCCAAAATGTGTCCACGAAGTGAGGTATTTTTGTATTGAGGTCAATAAGAGCGTGTTGAATTTTGTTAATCCAAAAATGTAATTGGTCATTTGCAACATGAGGTTGGGAGCAATCAGCCATTGAAGAAGAAAATTGACTGCTTTAAAATGGAGATGGCCTCAATGGCGCTGCCCATGCTGTCACACGCGGAATAAGCTTGACCGGAGAGAACAGACCCCCAGTTTCAAGCCTGAAGCGTGAAGTCGGCTCCTGTATAGCAACCTAGCGGTGCCAAAACGCCATGGTCTGTCCAAGAAAGCCTACATAAATTACTATTGCCAGAGGAACCAAAAAAATATTAGATGGCTGTTTTGTTTTGGGTTTTAAAATTAGTTTATGATCAAATTGGATCCCCACGATGAATTATTTTAAAGTTCGCTTCAAATCGAGAGATTTTTGTATTTTTTAAATTATTTAAACGAAATAGTGATCCATTCTGACTCCTACATTTTATCGTCACACAGTACCACGTGTTGAAACAGACCAATCAGGGGCCGGCAGGCTCACCCTCTCTCATTCCATAGACATTAAAATTGACTTGATACTTTGTTAATAGTTTGTTAGTTGTGGTCACTTTTAACATGATCCTTAGCGATTATTTTGGTGCCATTCAAATAAGGAGGGTTACTACATCCAAATATAGCGACCGGACTACGGTATAAAAGTGACGGATGTTTGTTCTTGATTGAAACGTATTGCCGATGGGTTTTCTGTTGTTTCTTGCGTTGTATGTGTAGCGGTGTGATGTTGTTCCCATAGATTATGCACCAAGTTGTACACAAGGATCAATTCAAATAGGCCAGGTCAAGAGGGAATGATAATAATTCAGTGTGTTTTAAAAAATTGTTTAATTACAGCTGCATAGCTAATGTTATTCTTTGGTATGCAAACACTTTTTCATATAAATATTGTACATGCATGTGATTGTAAAAGTTTAGTAGATTTTGGTTTGGCCCATCGCGGGTTATCTGTATTTCCGGACCCCCTTATAGTTCTCTTTTGCCTGACCTTCGGCATAGCGAGGTGCCTGACAGCTATGACTGCGCCAAGGTTTAACATAATGTGTGTTGTCTCTTCGTGTGCAGAGAAAATTAAAAAAAAATAATTAAACTAGCAGACCTCCAGTTGTGGCAGCGTCCTAATTAAAAGTACTAGAAAAGCTCTAGAAAGATGTACTAGAAAAAGCTCTAGAAAGATGTACTAGAAAAAGCTCTAGAAAGTACTAGAAAAGCTCTAGAAAGATGCCCGAGTTTTCCCCGAGTTGGATGACCGTTCAAAACGATTCTTCCTATTCGGAGCAAGTCTCCCCCCCCCCCCCCCCCAAGAGTTCCCAGTGTCCTGAACCCACTGAAGTCTGAGATTTCCCAGTTCTTAGTTGTACTGTACGCTCCATGAATGTCTATAGGAGATCAGCTCTGATCTCTGAACCTCTTCTAAACAGATTTAGTGAATGTGTGATGTGACATGTTTATACCCAGTAACGTCATTCAAAAAGTGAGGCAAATTGTTTTGACTTTATTTTTTTGTGGGACTTTTTTTTGGTTTAGTTTCGGGTAGCAACACACGTGCAACATGGAAGCATCTCCCAGACAGTAGTTTGGTTAGACCCTCTTCGGTGGTTTACATTCCACATAACTATGATTGAATTTCGGATGTTTTGAAATAGGTCAGAAATACAGTCTTGCAGCAAAGATTACATCTAAAGCAGGGCCAGTTCTAGCCTTTTGGGGGCCCTAAGTGAGATTTGGTTGGGGACCCCCAACTCGCGGGAAAAACATGACCCCCCCCCCTCCCTCCCTTGACGGCAAAATGTTTAAGTTTAAAGTTAACTTCTTGCAATTCTACACATTTTGCCATGACTTATGCCATGTTAGTGACATTTGAGTGAGAGTGAATAACAAAATCAATTGGGGCCCCCCGGAGGTCAGGGCCCCATGGAGGTCAGGGCCCCCCGGAGGTCAGGGCCCCCCGGAGGTCAGGGCCCCCCGGAGGTCAGGGCCCCCCGGAGGTCAGGCCCCCATGGAGGTCAGGCCCCCCGGAGGTCAGGGCCCCCCGGAGGTCAGTGCCCCATGGAGGTCAGTGCCCCATGGAGGTCAGTGCCCCATGGAGGTCAGTGCCCCATGGAGGTCAGGGCCCCATGGAGGTCAGGCCCCCCGGAGGTCAGTGCCCCATGGAGGTCAGGGCCCCATGGAGGTCAGGGCCCCCGGAGGTCAGGGCCCCCCGGAGGTCAGGGCCCCATGGAGGTCAGGGCCCCATGGAGGTCAGGGCCCCATGGAGGTCAGGGCCCCATGGAGGTCAGGGCCCCCCGGAGGTCAGGGCCCCATGGAGGTCAGGGCCCCCCGGAGGTCAGGGCCCCATGGAGGTCAGGGCCCCCCGGAGGTCAGGGCCCCATGGAGGTCAGGGCCCCCCGGAGGTCAGGGCCCCATGGAGGTCAAGTCCAGTGCCTTCAGAAAGTATTCATACTCGATAGGTTGGACGATTCTCGTCTCATCACTATGGAAACAAAACGTGGAAATCAGTCCATCTGTCGTCACAAACACAATGGAACAATATGATTTAAATATTGAAAGTGTGTCAACACTTTGTTAGAAGCACCTTTGAGTCAGAGGTGTGAATACTTATGTAAATGAGATATTTCTGTATTTTATTTTCAAGGAATTTGCAAACCTTTCTAAAAAAACATTTTGACTTTATTATTATTGTATGTAGATGGATGAGATTGTTGACTTACAGCTGTGTGTCTGTTAGTTGTGTCTGTTAGTTGTGTCTGTCTGTTGTGTCTGTCTGTTGTGTCTGTTAGTTGTGTCTGTCTGTTGTGTCTGTCTGTTAGTTGTGTCTGTTAGTTGTGTCTGTTAGTTGTGTCTGTCTGTTGTGTCTGTCTGTTAGTTGTGTCTGTCTGTTGTGTCTGTTAGTTGTGTCTGTTAGTTGTGTCTGTTAGTTGTGTCTGTCTGTTGTGTCTGTCAGTTGTGTCTGTCTGTTGTGTCTCTCAGTTGTGTCTGTCTGTTGTGTCTCTCAGTTGTGTCTGTCTGTTGTGTCTGTCAGTTGTGTCTGTTTGTTGTGTCTGTTAGTTGTGTCTGTTAGTTGTGTCTGCTGAGGGGAGGACAGCTCATAGTAATGGCTGGAATGGAGTTAATGGAATGGTATCAAACGGAGACTAGTCAGGATCGAGGGAAAGATGAACGGAGACCTTTGTTGAAAAACTGCTCCAGAGCGCTCAGGACTTCAGACTGAGGGGCGAAGGTTGACGTTCCAACAGGACAACGACTCTAAGCACACACAAGATAACGCAGGAATGGCTTTGGGACAAGTCTCTGAATGTCCTTGAGTGGCCCAACCAGAGCCTGGACTTGAACCCGATCGAACATCTCTGGAGAGACCTGAAAATAGCTGTGCAGCGACACTCCCCATCCAACCTGACACCTTGAGAGGATCTGCAGAGAAGAATGGGAGAAACTCACCAAATACAGGTGTTCCAAGCTTGTAGCGTCATACACACGAAGACTGAAGGCTGTAATCGCTGCCAAAGGTGCTTCAACAGAGTACTGAGTAAAGGGTCTGAATACTTATGTAAATGTGATATTTCAGTTTTTAATACATTTGCAAAATGTTCTAAAACCTGTTTTTGCTTTGTCTTTATGGGGTATTGTGATGTCATTATGGGGTATTGTGATGTCATTATGGGGTATTGTGATGTCATTATGGGGTATCGTTTATAGATTGAGGGGGGAGGGGACAATGTAATACATTTTACAATAAGGCAGTAATGTAAAAAAAAAATGTGGAACATCTCAAAGGTTCTGAATTCTTACCGAATGCACTGTATAGGTGTATGGGACCCGATAGATATCCAACTAGAGTCGGTGCAGCCAGCTGGTTTCTCCACGCATCGCGCCGACAGAAACAAACATCTTTCTGGTAAGAAGAGGGGCGGGGGCGTATGCTTTATGGTTAACGAGACATGGTGTTGCCACAACAACATACAGGAACTCAAGTCCTTCTGTTCACCTGATTTAGAATTCCTCACAATCAAATGTCGACCGCATTATCTACCAAGGGAATTCTCCTCAGTGTCAACAAAACTAGGGAGATGATTGTGGACTTCAGGAAACAGCAGAGGGAGCACCCCCCTATCCACATCGATGGGACTGTAGTGGAGAGGGTAGCAAGTTTTAAGTTCCTCGGCGTACACATCACAGACAAATTGAATTGGTCCACCCACACAGACAGCATCGTGAAGAAGGCGCAGCAGCGCCTCTTCAACCTCAGGAGGCTGAAGAAATTCGGCTTGTCACCAAAAGCACTCACAAACTTCTACAGATGCACAATCGAGAGTATCCTGGCGGGCTGTATCACCGCCTGGTACGGCAACTGCTCCGCCCACAACCGTAAGGCTCTCCAGAGGGTAGTGAGGTCTGCACAACGCATCACCGGGGGCAAACTCCCTGCCCTCCAGGACACCTACACCACCCGATGTTACAGGAAGGCCATAAAGATCATCAAGGACATCAACCACCCGAGCCACTGCCTGTTCACCCCGCTATCATCCAGAAGGCGAGGTCAGTACAGGTGCATCAAAGCTGGGACTGAGAGACTGAAAAACAGCTTCTATCTCAAGGCCATCAGACTGTTAAACAGCCACCACTAACATTGAGTGGCTGCTGCCAACACACTGTCATTGACACTGACCCAACTCCAGCCACTTTAATAATGAGAATTGATGGGAAATTATGTAAAATATATCACTAGCCACTTTAAACAATGCTACCTAATATAATGTTTACATACCCTACATTATTCATCCTATGATATTGACATGCAAGGGAATCTACAGCAGTGGCGGCCCCTCAAAGCATGAAGGGGAGGAGCATCCTCAGTGAATTTCATGAAAATAGAATGTTTTACAATTTAAAGTTATAATTTTTTGATAAACTAAATTAAAAAATTCCAGCTACTCCACTAAACAGATCAGGGTTCCAGCTACTCCTCTAAACAGATCAGGATTCCAGCTACTCCACTAAACAGATCAGGGTTCCAGCTACTCCACTAAACAGATCAGGGTTCCAGCTACTCCACTAAACAGGTCAGGGTTCCAGCTACTCCTCTAAACAGGTCAGGGCTCCAGCTACTCCTCTAAACAGGTCAGGGTTCCAGCTACTCCTCTAAACAGATCAGGGTTCCAGCTACTCCACTAAACAGATCAGGGTTCCAGCTACTTCACTAAACAGGACAGGGATCCAGCTACTCCACTAAACAGATCAGGGTTCCAGCTACTTCACTAAACAGGTCAGGGTTCCAGCTACTCCACTAAACAGATCAGGGATCCAGCTACTCTAAACAGATCAGGGATCCAGCTACTCCACTAAACAGGACAGCGTTCCAGCTACTCCACTCTCTATGTTATGGACCATAAGCATTTGAAGTTCATCATTTTGGAAAAGCACCCCTCCAGACCTCACTACTGTACATCACATATGTGATAATGGCATCTATCCAATATTAAAGACTCATTTATTTATTTTTTCACCTTTATTTAACCAGGTAGGCTAGTTGAGAATACCTTTATTTAACCAGGTAGGCTAGTTGAGAACACCTTTATTTAACCAGGTAGGCTAGTTGAGAACACCTTTATTTAACCAGGTAGGCTAGTTGAGAACACCTTTATTTAACTAGGTAGGCTAGTTGAGAACACCTTTATTTAACCAGGTAGGCTAGTTGAGAACACCTTTATTTAACCAGGTAGGCTAGTTGAGAACACCTTTATTTAACTAGGTAGGCTAGTTGAGAACACCTTTATTTAACCAGGTAGGCTAGTTGAGAACACAAGTTCTCATTTGCAAATAAAGGACCGTTTCAAATATGTAGTCAGCAAACTCAATTGGTTAATGCCGTACAACTACTCCACTATCGATGTTATGCAATAGAATCGTCTTCATTGTACCATTTTCTAAACGCACCGCGGCAAACCTACTTACATAACATTGAGTCGCAAACATATGGGATACATGTGGGGAAAATACAAGATCGTTTCAAATAGGTAGTCAGCAAACTCTATGATTTAATAAAGTACAACTACACCACGATCTATGTTCTACAGCGTGGGTGGGTTGACCGAGGATTTTGCGTTTGCAGGATAGGTTGACTGCAGTGATAAATCCTGTATGGAGATGCACTGTTACAGACTCATCCATGAAAGAGGCAGTCTGTCTTCAGGAAGATCCGTCCCCTTTTAAAGTCGTGCAGAATCCCACAAGTCAGTTTCACCTCTCCCTGACTCCTCCCCTCTCTCTCTCTCTCTCTCTCTGCTCTCTCTGCATCCCTCTCTCTCTCTGTCTCTCTCTCTCCCTCTCTCTCTCTCTCTCTCTCTCTCTCTCTCTCTCTCTCTCTCTCTCTCTCTCTCTCTCTCTCTCTCTCTCTCTCTCTCTCTCTCCCTGACTCCTCCCTCTCTCTCTCTCTCTCTCTCTCTCTCTCTCTCTCTCTCTCTCTCTCTCTCTCTCTCTCTCTCTCTCCCTGACTCCTCCCTCTCCTCTCTCTCTCTCTCTCTCTCTCTCTCTCTCTCTCTCTCTCTCTCTCTCTGTCTCTCTCTCTGTCTCTCTCTCTCTCTCTCTCTCTCTGTCTCTCTCTCTCTCTCTCCCTGACTCCTCCCTCTCTCTCTCTCTCTCTCTCTCTCTCTCCCTGACTCCTCCCTCTCTCTTCCTCTCTGCTCTGCATCCCTCTCTCTCTTTCTCTCACACTCCCTCTCTCTCTCTCTCTCTCTCAGTTGTATACTGTACAGCTGGCAATTTACAGCCCAAAGGGGTGAAAGTCGTAATTGCCTATAAACTGTCCTCTCCTCTCTGCCCCGTAAACTGAACGCTTATATGGCATAAATCAAGACGAAACACTTTTTAAAAAAAATATTTGGATATATTTTGTCGATTTTTGAAAACATTAGAGGGAGTATAATTTAGTAGATTAGAGTCCACCCCTGGAACTCTCTAAACCCGTTATAAACTTTAAAGGCTGGACACTTTGTAACAGGTAAGTGCAAGCATTTGTTTTGTTGGGTTGGGGGAAAAAAGCCATCTGCAATGATGTGGTACTTGCTAAGATAAATCTCCTCATCCTACCTTTCCAAATAATACATGTAATATCTAACTAACTTCTTGGAAAAAAATGTATATGTTCAGATTTGTCCCAAAAGCTGCTCCCATTATCAGTCTGTCCAGTCTGTCCTCTCTGTCCAGTCTGTCCTCTCTGTCCAGTCTGTCTTGTCTGTCCTGTCTGTCTGTCTTGTCTGTCCAGTCTGTCCTCTCTGTCCAGCTTGTCCTCTCTGTCCAGTCTGTCCTCTCTGTCCAGCTTGTTTAGTCTGTCCTCTCTGTCCATCCTGTCTTGTCTGTCCTCTCTGTCCAGTCTGTCTGTCCTGTCTGTTCATTCTGTCCTGTCCTTTCTATCCTGTCCTCTCTGTCCTGTCTGTCCTCTATGTCCTGTCTGTTCTGTCTGTCCTCTCTGTCTTGTCTGTCCTGTCTGTTCTGTCTGTCTGTTCTGTCTGTCGTCTCTGTCCTGTCTGTCCTCTCTGTTCTGTCTGTCCTCTCTGTTCTGTCTGTCCAGTCTGTCCTGTCTGTCCTGTCTGTCCTCTCTGTTCTGTCTGGCCTGTCTGTCCTCTCTGTTCTGTCTGTCCAGTCTGTCCTGTCTGTCCTCTCTGTTCTGTCTGTCCTGTCTGTCCTGTCTGTCCTCTGTCCAGTCTGTCCTCTGTCCAGTCTGTCCTCTCTGTCCTGTCTGTCCAGTCTATCCTGTCTATCCAGTCTGTCCTGTCTCTAACACATAACCATCCTACTAGTGCTCTAATGCTGATTATTGGATGAACTATAGTAGTCTTTTCTTCAGTAAATGAGGACATTGTCTCATATTAAACTGCTATTTGCCTGTAAAGTGAGGTAAGATAACCCTGACAATTTATAGTAAAGTAGTAATCCTGTAGTTTTCATGGGCTTATGTCATCCTTGTCCTGGTCGGGAGAGAGAGAGAGTTCAAATTCCTGATTTTTCTTACAAGAGCTATTGCCTGTCACTCACCGCCTGCTGTGACCAGCAGTAGGCTACACTCTAAACGGAATACGGAATACTGTGGAATGCTCTAATGAAGGAAGGAAATATCTAGCTGTGGTATTTCTTTCTCTCTCTCTCTCTCTCTCTCTCTCTCTCTCTCTCTCTCTCTCTCTCTCTCTCTCTCTCTCTCTCTCTCTCTCTCTCTCTGTCTCTCTTTCTCTCTTTCTGTCTCTCTTTCTGTCTCTCTTTCTGTCTCTCTCTGTGTCTCTCTGTGTCTCTCTCTGTGTCTCTCTCTGTGTCTCTCTCTCTCTTTCTGTCTCTCTCTGTGTCTCTCTCTGTGTCTCTCTCTCTCTGTGTCTCTCTCTCTCTGTCTCTCTCTGTGTCTCTCTCTGTCTCCCTCTCTCTGTCTGTCTCTCTCTGTGTCTCTCTCTGTGTCTCTCTCTCTCTGTCTCTCTCTCTCTGTCTCTCTCTGTGTCTCTCTCTGTCTCCCTCTCTCTGTCTGTCTCTCTCTGTGTCTCTCTCTGTGTCTCTCTCTCTGTCTGTCTCTCTCTGTGTCTCTCTCTCTCTGTGTCTCTCTCTCTCTGTCTCTCTCTGTGTCTCTCTCTGTCTCCCTCTCTCTGTCTGTCTCTCAGTCAGTCAGTAAACATAGACAGGAATTTGAATTGCTTTCGCAGGAGTTCAGTTTTTCTAGTCTGTCTGTTTCAGATTATTTCCAGGATGTTTATTTAAGGAGGAATTTAATCAGATTCCTATTGACCTCTTGTAGTTTTAGTAACAGTATCTGCATGGTGCTCCCTTAAGAGGGATAGAGAGGTACGTATGGGTTCAAAATGACACGTGAAAGACCAGAAACCCACATATTGCTATAACGTCCATAACCATAGACCTGAGCGTGACTTTGACGATGGGTACATTTTAAAACTCTTAAAACTGAATTCCATCAGCATCTGGTATTAATTTCTCTCATTTTCAGACGTTATTCATCTGTAGAGCGTTCTCTTCTCTGGTATTGTCTGTGTTAGACTACAACCCCACTTCTCCCTCTCCACAGTTAGGTTATAGGCCTGGTCGCCATCTGTCTTCTGCTATTACGTTCTGTCTGTGCTAAATGAGGAGAGGAATGTCCCAGAGAAATACATTAGTACCCAGACTTCTCCACAGTCTCTCAATCAGATTATTATTTCCAAAACACACTGTATGGTTGTGTTTAAGTGATGCTATTGGTATTCGAGTCCCAGCAGAACTACACAGGACTCTACAGTCCCAACAGAACTACACAGGACTCTACAGTCCCAGCAGAACTACATAGGACTCTACAGTCCCAGCAGAACTACATAGGACTCTACAGTCCCAACAGAACTACACAGGACTCTACAGTCCCAGCAGAACTACATAGGACTCTACAGTCCCAGCAGAACTACATAGGACTCTACAGTCCCAGCAGAACTACACAGGACTCTACAGTCCCAGCAGAACTACACAGGACTCTACAGTCCCAGCAGAACTACACAGGACTCTACAGTCCCAACAGAACTACACAGGACTCTACAGTCCCAGCAGAACTACACAGGACTCTACAGTCCCAACAGAACTACACAGGACTCTACAGTCCCAGCAGAACTACACAGGACTCTACAGTCCCAATAGAACTACATAGGACTCTACAAATCAAATGTATTTATATAGCCCTTCGTACATAAGCTGATATCTCAAAGTGCTGTACAGAAACCCAGCCTAAAACCCCAAACAGCAAACAATGCAGGTCCCAAAAACAGAACTAGGAAAAAACTCTACAGTCCCAGTCTCTCTCTACATGTGTCTCTCAGTCCCAGTGTCTCTCTCTCTACTGTCCCAGCTGTCTCTACTCTCTGTGTCTCTCAGTCCCAGCTGTCTCTCTCTTTCTGTCTCTCTACAGTCCTCAACTCTCTCTCTCTTTCTGTCTCCCTCTCTCTGTCTCTCTCTGTCTCTACAGTCCCAACAGAACTACATAGGACTCTACAGTCCCAGCAGAACTACATAGGACTCTACAGTCCCAACAGAACTACATAGGACTCTACAGTCCCAGCAGAACTACATAGGACTCTACAGTCCCAACAGAACTACACAGGACTCTACAGTCCCAATATAACTACATAGAACTCTAGAGTCCCAACAGAACTACATAGAACTCTACAGTCCCAATATAACTACATAGAACTCTAGAGTCCCAACAGAATTACATAGAACTCTACAGTCCCAACAGAATTGCATAGAACTCTACAGTCCCAACAGAACTGAAGGTGACTCTACAGTCCCAACAGAACTGTGGCTGTACAGTCCCAACAGAATGAAGGTGACTGCCTGGCCTGGCATGTCCCAACTGTAGAACTAGATAGAACTGAAGTCCCAACAGAACTGGCATGTTGTGGCTGTAGAGTCCCAACAGAATGAAGGTGACTGCCTGTCCCATGTTGTGGCTGTAGATGATAGATGAATGAAGGTCCCTGCCTGGCCTGGCATGTTGTGGCTGTAGATGATAGATGAATGAAGGTGACTGCCTGGCCTGGCATGTTGTGGCTGTAGATGATAGATGAATGAAGGTGACTGCCTGGCCTGGCATGTTGTGGCTGTAGATGATAGATGAATGAAGGTGACTGCCTGGCCTGGCATGTTGTGGCTGTAGATGATAGATGAATGAAGGTGACTGCCTGGCCTGGCATGTTGTGGCTGTAGATGATAGATGAATGAAGGTGACTGCCTGGCCTGGCATGTTGTGGCTGTAGATGATAGATGAATGAAGGTGACTGCCTGGCCTGGCATGTTGTGGCTGTAGATGATAGATGAATGAAGGTGACTGCCTGGCCTGGCATGTTGTGGCTGTAGATGATAGATGAATGAAGGTGACTGCCTGGCCTGGCATGTTGTGGCTGTAGATGATAGATGAATGAAGGTGACTGCCTGGCCTGGCATGTTGTGGCTGTAGATGATAGATGAATGAAGGTGACTGCCTGGCCTGGCATGTTGTGGCTGTAGGTGATAGATGAATGAAGGTGACTGCCTGGCCTGGCATGTTGTGGCTGTAGATGATAGATGAATGAAGGTGACTGCCTGGCCTGGCATGTTGTGGCTGTAGATGATAGATGTAACACTATGCAAAATCAAATCAAATCAAATGTTATTGGTCACATACACATGGTTAGCAGACGTTATTGAGTGTAGTGAAATGCTTATGCTTCTAGATCTGACAGTGCAGCAGTAACTAACAGGTAATATCTAACAAATTTCACAACAAAACCTAATACACACAATCTAGTAAGGGAATTCACCATATTCCTAGCATTATCATCTATATTCCTGGCGTTATGATCTATATTCCTAGCGTTATGATCTATATTCCTAGCATTATGATCTATATTCCTAGCGTTATGATCTATATTCCTAGCGTTATGATCTATATTCCTAGCGTTATGATCTATATTCCTAGCGTTATGATCTATATTCCTAGCGTTATGATCTATATTCCTAGCGTTATGATCTATATTCCTAGCGTTATGATCTATATTCCTAGCGTTATTCTATATTTCTGATGATCTATATTCCTGACGTTATGATCTATATTCCTGACGTTATGATCTATATTCCTAGCGTTATGATCTATATTCCTGCCGTTATGATCTATATTCCTGACGTTATGATCTATATTCCTGCCGTTATGATCTATATTCCTAGCGTTATGATCTATATTCCTAGCGTTATGATCTATATTCCTAGCGTTATGATCTATATTCCTAGCGTTATGATCTATATTCCTGCCGTTATGATCTATATTCCTGACGTTATGATCTATATTCCTAGCGTTATGATCTATATTCCTAGCGTTATGATCTATATTCCTGACGTTATGATCTATATTCCTAGCATTATGATCTATATTCCTAGCGTTATGATCTATATTCCTAGCGTTATGATCTATATTCCTAGCGTTATGATCTATATTCCTAGCATTATGATCTATATTCCTAGCGTTATGATCTATATTCCTAGCATTATGATCTATATTCCTAGCGTTATGATCTATATTCCTAGCGTTATGATCTATATTCCTAGCATTATGATCTATATTCCTAGCATTATGATCTATATTCCTAGCATTATGATCTATATTCCTAGCGTTATGATCTATATTCCTAGCATTATGATCTATATTCCTGGCGTTATGATCTATATTCCTAGCGTTATGATCTATATTCCTGGCGTTATGATCTATATTCCTAGCGTTATGATCTATATTCCTAGCATTATGATCTATATTCCTAGCGTTATGATCTATATTCCTAGCATTATGATCTATATTGCTAGCGTTATGATCTATATTGCTAGCATTATGATCTATATTCCTGACGTTATGATCTATATTCCTAGCGTTATGATCTATATTGCTAGCGTTATGATCTATATTCCTGACGTTATGATCTATATTCCTAGCGTTATGATCTATATTTCTAGCATTATGATCTATATTCCTGACGTTATGATCTATATTCCTAGCGTTATGATCTATATTCCTAGCATTATGATCTATATTCCTAGCATTATGATCTATATTGCTAGCGTTATGATCTATATTCCTAGCATTATGATCTATATTCCTGACGTTATGATCTATATTCCTAGCATTATGATCTATATTCCTGACGTTATGATCTATATTCCTAGCGTTATGATCTATATTCCTAGCGTTATGATCTATATTCCTAGCGTTATGATCTCAGAAACCCAGAACTAAAGTCTTGCATAGTTGCGTCAGATTCTCCATTTATGTCACATAGTCTGTCTAGTTTTTCATTTTATTGTGCTCTGTTGTTTATTCCCTATGAATCAAACACAAGTCTAGGGGTTTATTCACTAGGAACCAAACACAAGTCTAGGGGTTTATTCATTATGAACCAAACACAAGTCCAGGGGTTTATTCACTAGGAACCAAACACAAGTCCAGGGGTTTATTCACTAGGAACCAAACACAAGTCTATGGGTTTATTCACTAGGAACCAAACACAAGTCCAGGGGTTTATTCATTATGAACCAAACACAAGTCTAGGGGTTTATTCATTATGAACCAAACACAAGTCCAGGGGTTTATTCACTGGGAACCAAACACAAGTCTATGGGTTTATTCAAGAACAAACACAAGTCTGGGGTTTATTCACTAGGAACCAAACACAAGTCCAGGGGTTTATTCACTAGGAACCAAACACAAGTCTATTTATTCACTAGGAACCAAACACAAGTCTGGGGTTTATTCACTATGAACCAAACACAAGTCTGGTTTATTCAATCCAAACACAAGTCATTTTATTCACTAGGAACCAAACACAAGTCCAGGGGTTTATTCACTAGGAACCAAACACAAGTCTAGGGGTTTATTCACTAGGAACCAAACACAAGTCCAGGGGTTTATTCACTAGGAACCAAACACAAGTCTAGGGGTTTATTCACTAGGAACCAAACACAAGTCCAGGGGTTTATTCACTAGGAACCAAACACAAGTCCAGGGGTTTATTCACTAGGAACCAAACACAAGTCCAGGGGTTTATTCACTAGGAACCAAACACAAGTCCAGGGGTTTATTCACTAGGAACCAAACACAAGTCCAGGGGTTTATTCACTAAACCAAACACAAGTCTAGGGGTTTATTCCCTAAACCAAACACAAGTCTAGGGGTCTATTCACTAGCCAAACACAAGTCTAGGGGTCTATTCACTAGGAACCAAACACAAGTCCAGGGGTCTATTCCCTAGGAACCAAACACAAGTCTAGGGGTTTATTCCCTAGGAACCAAACACAAGTCTAGGGGTCTATTCACTAGGAACCAAACACAAGTCCAGGGGTCTATTCCCTAGGAACCAACCGAATGAAACTGAGGGGTTTCAACCGAATGAAACTGAGGGGGGGATCAACCTGAATTTGTCTAATAATTTTTTTTGTTTTAGTTGTAAAACGTTTACCATTGCAAAATGTTTCGCAACAGTGTGCGGCCTGAATACACCCCTGGTCAGGTAGGTCAGAGTTGAAACACCAGACTCTGCAGACTCCATAAGAACAGCTGGCTGCTTAATGTACTTTTTTGGCAAAGATCACATTGTCACACCGCACCAACTGGTTTCAATCAGTCATTCATCCTAATAAAATCTATAGGCACACATTATAATCGGCGTTGTGTTTGTGTTATAGTGAAGCTCGATGGTTTTCCATCGGTGGTTGCTTGCTGATGTAATTGTAAACGTCTCTATATTTCAGCAGCTGGTTTGAATCACAGCGTTGGAGCTAATATTTGCTCTCTGACCCTCCGTCCAGCTTCTTACAGGAAGTCAACTGTGAATACTTTACCTCTCTGGTTCTGTGCGGCCTCAGATATCACTGAGGAAAGATCTTTACCTCTCTGGTTCTGCTTGGCCTCAGACATCACTGAGGAAAGATCTTAACCTCTCTGGTTCTGCTTGGCCTCAGACATCACTGAGGAAAGATCTTTACCTCTCTGGTTCTGCTTGGCCTCAGACATCACTGAGGAAAGATCTTAACCTCTCTGGTTCTGCTTGGCCTCAGACATCACTGAGGAAAGATCTTTACCTCTCTGGTTCTGCTTGGCCTCAGACATCACTGAGGAAAGATCTTAACCTCTCTGGTTCTGCTTGGCCTAAGCACTGAGAAAACGTTCTTATAAAAATAATCTCTCTGAGTTCAGGTCTTCAGTGTTGCCTGGTGATCTTTTGCATTACAATCTGTAAAGTGTGCTGGTTTATTTGGGTTATTTTGTTTTTGACTAGGATCTTTGAGTTGAGAGCAGTTAGTTCCTTGTTGTCTACATCCCTTTCCTGTCAGGTGACCTGTCACCAGTTTAAACCTCCTGTCATTGGCCGTGTTCCAGAGCATCAAACCCCCATGATACATTGTTGGTAAATGGGGACTGACTGACCTACAAATAATCATGAGTAGTTATATATGACGCAAGGTGATTTGTAGATCAGTCCGTTGCAACTCACCTGTCAAACAACCCCCACCTGACCTCTGACCCTCAAACTCACCTCTCCTGTCTATGCCCCTACAGGTTTGAGAGATGAAAACCTCAAGATGGTGGCAGCGATTTTCCATCATCAGCTTCCTGTTAGAGGTGTGGCTTCCTGCCTGGATCATGGCCCAGACAACGCCCCCTACCCAGGGCACCACCTCCCCCAAACCACAGAACGACCGGCTGCAGTTCCGTCTGGTTGGGTACCCCCGAAAGCACAACGAGGGGCGCATCGAAGTCTTCTACAAGGGAGAGTGGGGGACCATCTGTGACGACGACTTCTCTCTGTCCAACGCCAACGTCCTCTGTCGTCAGCTGGGATTCGTCTCCGCTACGGGTTGGACACACAGCGCCAAATACGGCAAGGGCCAAGGTGAGCTATAACGACCGTCATAGAGCAGCTATTCCATATTTTACAAAGACCATTCATAAGCATGAAGGATGGACACACGACGCCGGGTTATAGCAAGGGTCACGATCAGTAATAGAACTGTTACATAGCGTCTAAAAGCCCTACAACGTGGAGCAGCCATTAGGAAACCATTCATCAGTAGAGAACTCAAACGCAACAGGATACAGTGGTTTACAATGAACACGTACAGTCCATGATTCTCTACGTTGTGTTACAGTTGACCGACGGTGACGTGATTTGTTTATTCTCCATGCAGGGAAGATCTGGCTGGATAATGTTCAGTGTAACGGAGGAGAGAAGAGTATTGACCTGTGTAAATCTCGAGGCTGGGGCAACAGTGACTGCACACACGACGAGGACGCTGGAGTCATCTGCAAGGACGAGAGGCTTCCTGGGTTTGTCGACTCCAACGTCATCGATGTAAGGCGTTACAGTGGGTTACAATTGCATTACGCAACAGCAGGGTTGGGGGTCAATCCCAGTCAATTCAGGAAGTTCACTGGAGACCCAATTTCGAATTCTATTCTATCTTTTGAATGAAGCACATGTTGAATTAGAATTGGCTTTACCCATAGGACTCTGGTCAACAGTAGTGCACTATATAGGGAATAGGGCCCTGGTCAACAGTAGTGTTCTATATAGGAAATAGGGCCCTGGTCTACAGTAGTGTTCTATATAGGGCCCTGGTCAACAGTAGTGTTCTATATAGGGCCCTGGTCTACAGTAGTGTTCTATATAGGGCCCTGGTCTACAGTAGTGTTCTATATAGGGCCCTGGTCAACAGTAGTGTTCTATATAGGGTCCTGGTCAACAGTAGTGTTCTATATAGGGTCCTGGTGTTATGCAGGTGAATGAGGACCCAAAAGCGACTTGGCGAAAACAGAGTCTTTAATCCAGTTTAAGGAAATAGCAATACTCCTAGACAAATCGGAGCAGTAAATAAAGTATAAAAAAACAATTCCACTCGTAATCACGAGAACTAACTGGAGACTCGATAATAAACTGCAGGTTGCCTCGGGAAGGCACTTGACCGTAGCAGACTCAGACACCTGCTCACCACGCAGCATCTGAGGAAAACACGACACGACAGGGCGATACAAAGACACAGCACGGTGAACAATATACAAGGATCCGACAGGACAGAAACGGAAAACAAGGGGAGAAATAGGGACTCTAATCAGGGGAAAAGATAGGGAACAGGTGTGGGAAGACTAAATGATTGATTAGGGGAATAGGAACAGCTGGGAGCAGGAACGGAACGATAGAGAGAAGAGAGAGAGGGAGGGAGAGAGAAAAAGGGGAACGAACCTAAAAAGACCAGCAGGGGGAAAACGAACAGAAGGAAAAGCAAAATGACAAGACAATATAAGACAAAACATGACAGTACCCCCCCCACTCACCGAGCGCCTCCTGGCGCACTCGAGGAGGAATCCTGGCGGCAACGGAGGAAATCATCAATCAACGAACGGTCCAGCACGTCCCGAGACGGAACCCAACTCCTCTCCTCAGGACCGTAACCCTCCCAATCCACTAAGTATTGGTGACCCCGTCCCCGAGAACGCATGTCCATGGTCCTACGTACCTTGTAAATAGGTGCGCTCTCGACAAGGACGGGAGGGGGGGAGGGAAGACGAACGGGGGTGTGAAGAAAGGGCTTGACACAGGAGACATGGAAGACAGGATGGACGCGACGAAGATGTCGCGGAAGAAGCAGTCGCACAGCGACAGGATTGACGACCTGGGAGACACGGAACGGACCAATGAACCGCGGAGTCAACTTACGAGAAGCTGTCGTAAGAGGAAGGTTGCGAGTGGAAAGCCACACTCTCTGGCCGCAACAATACCTTGGACTCTTAATCCTACGTTTATTGGCGGCTCTCACAGTCTGTGCCCTGTAACGGCAAAGTGCAGACCTCACCCTCCTCCAGGTGCGCTCACAACGTTGGACAAACGCTTGAGCGGAGGGAACGCTGGACTCGGCAAGCTGGGATGAGAACAGAGGAGGCTGGTAACCCAGACTACTCTGAAAAGGAGATAACCCGGTAGCAGACGAAGGAAGCGAGTTGTGAGCGTATTCTGCCCAGGGGAGCTGTTCTGCCCAAGACGCAGGGTTTCTGAAAGAAAGGCTGCGTAGTATGCGACCAATCATCTGATTGGCCCTCTCTGCTTGACCGTTAAGACTGGGGATGAAACCCGGAAGAGAGACTGACGGACGCACCAATCAAACGACAGAACTCCCTCCAAAACTGTGACGTGAATTGCGGACCTCTGTCTGAAACGGCGTCTAACGGGAGGCCATGAATTCTGAACACATTCTCGATGATGATTTGTGCCGTCTCCTTAGCGGAAGGAAGTTTAGCGAGAGGAATGAAATGTGCCGCCTTAGAGAACCTATCGACAACCGTAAGAATCACAGTCTTCCCCGCAGACAAAGGCAGACCGGTAATGAAGTCTAGGGCAATGCGTCGAGAAGGAATGGGGAATGGTCGAGAAGGAATGGGGAGCGGTCTGAGACGACCGGCAGGAGGAGAGTTACCTGACTTAGTCTGCGCGCAGTCCGAACAAGCAGCCACGAAACGGCGCGTGTCACGCTCCTGAGTCGGCCACCAAAAGCGCTGGCGAATAGAAGCAAGAGTGCCTCGAACACCGGGATGACCAGCTAACTTGGCAGAGTGAGCCCACTGAAGAACAGCCAGACGAGTGGAAACAGGAACGAAAAGAAGGTTACTAGGACAAGCGCGCGGCGACGCAGTGTGCGTGAGTGCTTGCTTAACCTGTCTTTCAATTCCCCAGACTGTCAACCCGACAACACGCCCATAAGGAAGAATCCCCTCGGGATCAGTAGAAGCCACAGAAGAACTAAAAAGACGGGATAAGGCATCAGGCTTGGTGTTCTTGCTACCCGGACGGTAAGAAATCACAAACTCGAAACGAGCGAAAAATAACGCCCAACGAGCTTGACGAGCATTGAGTCGTTTGGCAGAACGGATGTACTCAAGGTTCTTATGGTCTGTCCAAACGACAAAAGGAACGGTCGCCCCCTCCAACCACTGTCGCCATTCGCCTAGGGCTAAGCGGATGGCGAGCAGTTCGCGGTTACCCACATCATAGTTGCGTTCAGATGGCGACAGGCGATGAGAAAAATAAGCGCAAGGATGAACCTTATCGTCAGACTGGAAGCGCTGGGATAGAATGGCTCCCACGCCTACCTCTGAAGCGTCAACCTCGACAATGGACTGTCTAGTGACGTCAGGAGTAACGAGGATAGGAGCGGACGTAAAACGTTCTTTTAGAAGATCAAAAGCTCCCTGGGCGGAACCGGACCACTTAAAACACGTCTTGACAGAAGTAAGAGCTGTGAGAGGGGCAGCAACTTGACCGAAATTACGAATGAAACGCCGATAGAAATTAGCGAAACCTAGAAAGCGCTGCAACTCGACACGTGACCTTGGAACGGGCCACTCACTGACAGCTTGGACCTTAGCGGAATCCATCTGAATGCCTTCAGCGGAAATAACGGAACCGAGAAAAGTAACGGAGGAGACATGAAAAGAGCACTTCTCAGCCTTTACGTAGAGACAATTCTCTAAAAGGCGCTGGAGAACACGTCGAACGTGCTGAACATGAATCTCGAGTGACGGTGAAAAAATCAGGATATCGTCAAGGTAGACAAAAACAAAGATGTTCAGCATGTCTCTCAGAACATCATTAACTAATGCCTGAAAAACAGCTGGCGCATTGGCGAGACCAAACGGCAGAACCCGGTACTCAAAATGCCCTAACGGAGTGTTAAACGCCGTTATCCACTCGTCCCCCTCTCTGATGCGCACGAGATGGTAAGTGTTACGAAGGTCCAACTTAGTAAAGCACCTGGCTCCCTGCAGAATCTCGAAGGCTGATGACATAAGGGGAAGCGGATAACGATTCTTAACCATTGTCATTCAGCCCTCGATAATCCACGCAGGGGCGCAGAGTACCGTCCTTTTTCTTAACAAAAAAAAACCCCGCCCCGGCCGGAGAGGAAGAAGGCACTATGGTACCGGCGTCAAGAGACACAGACAAATAATCCTCGAGAGCCTTACGTTCGGGAGCCGACAGAGAGTATAGTCTACCCCGAGGAGGAGTGGTCCCCGGAAGGAGATCAATACTACAATCATACGACCGGTGAGGAGGAAGGGAGTTGGCTCGGGACCGACTGAAGACCGTGCGCAGATCATGATATTCCTCCGGCACTCCTGTCAAATCGCCAGGTTCCTCCTGAGAAGTGGGGACAGAAGAAATGGGAGGGATGGCAGACATTAAACACTTCACATGACAAGAAACGTTCCAGGATAGGATAGAATTACTAGACCAATTAATAGAAGGATTATGACATACTAGCCAGGGATGACCCAAAACAACAGGTGTAAAAGGTGAAAGAAAAATCAAAAAAGAAATAGTCTCACTGTGGTTACCAGATACTGTGAGGGTTAAAGGTAGTGTCTCAAATCTGATACTGGGAAGATGACTACCATCTAAGGCGAACATGGGCGTAGGCTTGTCTAACTGTCTGAAAGGAATGTCATGTTTCCGAGCCCATGCTTCGTCCATGAAACAACCCTCAGCCCCAGAGTCAATCAAGGCACTGCATGTAGCACCCGAACCGGTCCAGCGTAGATGGACCGACATAGTAGTACAGGATCTAGATGGAGAGACCTGAGTAGTAGCGCTCACCAGTAGCCCTCCGCTTACTGATGAGCTCTGGCTTTTACTGGACATGAATTGACAAAATGTCCATCAAATCCGCAATAGAGGCACAGGCGGTTGGTGATCCTCCGTTCCCTCTCCTTAGTCGAGATGCGAATACCTCCCAGCTGCATGGGCTCAGTCTCTGAGCCAGAGGAGGGAGATGGTTGCGATGCGGAGCAGGGAAACACCGTTGACGCGAGCTCTCTTCCACGAGCTTGGTGACGAAGATCTACCCGTCGTTCTATGCGGATGGCGAGAGCAATCAAAGAGTCCACACTGGAAGGAACCTCCCGGGAGAGAATCTCATCTTTAACCACTGCGTGGAGTCCCTCCAGAAAACGAGCGAGCAGCGCCGGCTCGTTCCAGTCACTAGAGGCAGCAAGAGTGCGAAACTCAATAGAGTAATCCGTTATGGATCGATCACCTTGGCATAGGGAAGCCAGGGCCCTAGAAGCCTCCCTACCAAAAACTGAACGGTCAAAAACCCGAATCATCTCCTCTTTAAAGTTCTGGTAATTGTTCAAACAATCAGCCCTTGCCTCCCAGATAGCTGTGCCCCACTCTCGAGCCCGGCCAGTAAGGAGTGAAATGACGTAAGCAACCCGAGCTCTCTCTCTAGAGTATGTGTTGGGTTGGAGAGAGAACACAATATCACACTGGGTGAGAAAGGAGCGGCACTCCTTGGGCTGCCCGGAGTAGCAAGGTGGGTTATTAACCCTAGGTTCCGGAGGCTCGGCAGACCAGGAAGTAACAGGTGGCACGAGACGAAGACTCTGGAACTGTCCAGAGAGGTCGGAAACCTGAGCGGCCAGGTTCTCCATGGCATGACGAGCAGCAGACAATTCCTGCTCGTGTCTGCCGAGCATGGCTCCTTGGATCTCGACGGCAGTGTTACGAGCGTCTGTAGTCGCTGGGTCCATTCTTTGGTCGGATCCTTCTGTTATGCAGGTGAATGAGGACCCAAAAGCGACTTGGCGAAAACAGAGTCTTTAATCCAGTTTAAGGAAATAGCAATACTCCTAGACAAATCGGAGCGGTAAATAAAGTATAAAAAAACAATTCCACTCGTAATCACGAGAACTGACTGGAGACTCGATAATAAACTGCAGGTTGCCTCGGGAAGGCACTTGACCGTAGCAGACTCAGACACCTGCTCACCACGCAGCATCTGAGGAAAACACGACACGACAGGGCGATACAAAGACACAGCACGGTGAACAATATACAAGGATCCGACAGGACAGAAACGGAAAACAAGGGGAGAAATAGGGACTCTAATCAGGGGAAAAGATAGGGAACAGGTGTGGGAAGACTAAATGATTGATTAGGGGAATAGGAACAGCTGGGAGCAGGAACGGAACGATAGAGGGAGGGAGAGAGAAAAAGGGGAACGAACCTAAAAAGACCAGCAGGGGGAAAACGAACAGAAGGAAAAGCAAAATGACAAGACAATATAAGACAAAACATGACACCTGGTCTACAGTAGTGTTCTATATAGGGCCCTGGTCAACAGTAGTGTTCTATATAGGGAATAGGGCCCTGGTCAACAGTAGTGTTCTATATAGGGAATAGGGCCCTGGACAACAGTAGTGTTCTATATAGGGAATAGGGCCCTGGTCAACAGTAGTGTTCTATATAGGGAATAGGGTAGTGTACTATATAGGGAATAGGGCCCTGGTCAACAGTAGTGTACTATATAGGGAATAGGGCCCTGGTCAACAGTAGTTTACTATATAGGGAATAGGGCCCTGGTCAACAGTAGTTTACTATATAGGGAATAGGGCTCTGGTCTATAGTAGTGCACTATATAGGGAATAGGGCCCTGGTCTAAAGTAGTGTACTATATAGGGAATAGGGCACTGGTCTAAAGTAGTGTACTATATAGGGAATAGGGCTCTGGTCTATAGTAGTGCACTATATAGGGAATAGGGCCCTGGTCTAAAGTAGTGTACTGTATAGGGAATAGGGCCCTGGTCTAAAGTAGTGTACTATATAGGGAATAGGGCTCTGGTCTAAAGTAGTGCACTATATAGGGAATAGAATGCCGTTTGGGATACAGTTATATGTACTGCTCCTCTGTCACCAGTCTACTGCTGATATCTGTCTGGGTTTATACACTCTGCATAGGTTACTGAACTGAACGTAACAGGGACTAGGACTGCAGGGTAAAATGACATGCTGCTGATGTCCTATTGGGTGCTTTGGTGATGCGCTATAGAGCCCTATGCTAGAGTTTACACTCTCATAGATCATTCCCTACGTCATAACATGGCCGTGTCACAAGTTAACCACTGGTGATGACTGTCCAAACTCAGGAAGCACAGTTGTAGTGTTGAAAAGCACATAGGTGCCAGACAGCCACTCTTTTTCCATCTACCTTCTCTCTGTCTCTCTGTCTCTGTCTCTCTGTCTGTCTCTGTCTCTCTCTCTGTCTCTCTCTCTCTGTCTCTCTGACTCTCTGTCTCTCTGTCTCTCTGTCTTTGTCTGTCTCTGTCTGTCTCTCTGTCTGTCTCTCTCTCTCTCTCTCTCTCTCTCTCTGTCTGTCTGTCTGTCTGTCTGTCTGTCTGTCTGTCTGTCTGTCTGTCTGTCTGTCTGTCTGTCTGTCTGTCTGTCTGTCTGTCTGTCTGTCTGTCTGTCTGTCTGTCTGTCTGTCTGTCTGTCTGTCTGTCTGTCTGTCTGTCTGTCTGTCTGTCTGTCTGTCTGTCTGTCTGTCTGTCTCTGTCTGTCTCTCTCGCCCTCTCTCGCCCTCTCTCGCCCTCTCTCTCGCCCTCTCTCGCCCTCTCTCTCACTCCCTCTCTCTCACTCTCTCTCGCCCTCTCTCTCACTCCCTCTCTCTGACTCTCTCTCTCTCTGACTCTCTCTCTCTCTGACTCTCTCTCTCTCTGACTCTCTCTCTTTATTGTTCACTACTTTTGATAGTAAGGAGACATTTGTGACACAACCTTAAACTGGGGGCCTCCAGGACTCTGGGTTCTACTGTTCAGCCTTATGATTGGATGGTTAGATCAGGAAGGAAATATGTCTTTCAAACTCCTTATTGGACAGTTTAAACTCTAAAGAAGAGCTTTCATAAGAGTTAGGCTTTCCTCCTTCTTTTCTTGCTTCACCTGCTCCTCCCCCTCCCCCTCCTGCTCCTCCCCCTACCCTTCCTACCCCTCCCCCTACCCCTCCTGCTCCTTCCCTATCCCTCCTGCTCCCCCCTCCCCCTACCCCTCCTGCTCCTACCCCTACCCCTCCTGCTCCTCCCCCTACCCCTCCTGCTCCTCCCCCTACCCCTCCTGCTCCTCACCCTACCCTCCTGCTCCTCACCCTCCCCCTCCTGCCCCTCCTCCCACCACCCTCCTGCTCCTCCCCTCCTCCCCTCCTCCCCTACCCTCCTGCTTCTCCCCCTCCACCCCCTACCCTCCCCCTCCTCCCCCTACCATGCTGCTCCTCCTCCTGCTCCCCCTACCCTCCTGCTCCTCCCCTCTCCCCTCCTCCCCCTACCCTCCTGCTTCCCCCTCCCCCTCCTCCCCCTACCCTCCTGCTTCTCCCCATCCTCAACCTACCCTCCTGCTTCTCCCCCTCCTCCCCCTACCTGCCTGCTCCTCCCCCTCCTCCCCCTACCCTCCTGCTCCTCCCCCCTCCTCCCCCTACCCTCCTACTCCTCCCCTCTCCCCCTCCTCCCCCTACCTTACCCCTCCTCCAACCTACCCTCCTGCTTCTCCCCCTCCTCCACCTACCCTCCTGCTCCTCCCCTCCTCCCCCTACCCTCCTGCTCCTCCCCCTCCTCCCCCTACCCTCCTGCTTCTCCCCCTCCTCCACCTACCCTCCTGCTTCTCCCCCTCCTCCCCCTACCCTCCTGCTCCTCCCCTCTCCCCCTCCCCCTACCCTTCTGCTTCTCCCCCTCCTCCCCCTCCTCCCCTACCCTCCTGCTCCTCCCCTCTCCCCCTCCTCCCCCTACCCTCCTGCTTCTCCCCCTCCTCCCCCTACCCTCCTGCTCCTCCTCCCCCTACCCTCCTGCTCCCCTCCTCCTCCCCCTACCCTCCTGCTCCTCCCCCTCCTGCTCCCCCTCTCCCCCTCCTCCCCCTACCCTCCCCCTCCTCTACCTACCCTCCTGCTTCTCACACTCCTCCCCCTACCCTCCTGCTCCTCCCCCTCCTCCCCCTACCCTCCTGCATCTCCCCTCCTCCACCTACCCTCCTGCTCCTCCCCTCTGCCCCTCCTCCACCTACCCTCCTGCTCCTCCCCCCTCCTCCCCCTACCCTCCTGCATCTCCCCCTCCTCCACCTACCCTCCTGCTCCTCCCCTCTGCCCCTCCTCCACCTACCCTCCTGCTCCTCCCCTCCTCCCCCTACCCTCCTGCTTCTCCCCCTCCTCCACCTACCCCCTGCTCCACCCCTCTCCGCCCCCTCCCTCTACCCTCCCCCTACCCCTCCTACTCCCCCCTACCCCTCCTGCTCCTCCCCCCCTACCCCTCCTGCTCCTCCCCCTACCCCTCCCCCTCCTCCCCCTACCCTCCTGCTCCTCCCCCTTCCCCCTACCCTCCTGCTTCTCCCCCTCCTCCCCTACCCCCTCCTCCACCCCTCTCCCCCTCCTCCCCCTAACCCTCCTGCTCCTCCTGCTCCTCCCCCTACCCTCCTGCTTCTCCCCCTCCTCCCCTACCCCCTCCTCCTCCCCTCTCCCCCTCCTCCCCCTGCTCTCTGTGTTCCTGTGTCTAGTCTGGCGAACAGACAACAAAGTTCAGCTAAGTCCTCTTCCACCCACTCAGTCTGATCTGACTCAATGCAACGCAGCCTGGGAATGAAGAAACCACAGTTACAAACCAGTTACTATTACTGCCTTTAGTCAACCAGATACTATTACTGCCTTTAGTCAACCAGTTACTATTACTGCCTTTAGTCAACCAGTTACTATTACTGCCTTTAGTCAACCAGATACTATTACTGCCTTTAGTCAACCAGTTACTATTACTGCCTTTAGTCAACCAGTTACTATTACTGCCTTTAGTCAACCAGTTACTATTACTGCCTTTAGTCAACCAGTTACTATTACTGCCTTTATACAACCAGATACTATTACTGCCTTTAGTCAACCAGTTACTATTACTGCCTTTAATCAACCAGATACTATTACTGCCTTTAATCAACCAGTTACTATTACTGCCTTTATCAACCAGTTACTATACTCAACCAGATACTATTACTGCCTTTAGTCAACCAGTTACTATTACTGCCTTTAATCAACCAGATGCCTTTAATCAACCAGTTACTATTACTGCCTTTAATCAACCAGTTACTATTACTGCCTTTAGTCAACCAGTTACTATTACTGCCTTTAGTCAACCAGTTACTATTACTGCCTTTAGTCAACCAGTTACTATTACTGCCTTTAGTCAACCAGTTACTATTACTGCCTTTATACAACCAGATACTATTACTGCCTTTAGTCAACCAGTTACTATTACTGCCTTTAATCAACCAGTTACTATTACTGCCTTTAGTCAACCAGTTACTATTACTGCCTTTAATCAACCAGATACTATTACTGCCTTTATACAACCAGTTACTATTACTGCCTTTAATCAACCAGATACAACTACTGCCTTTATACAACCAGTTACTATTACTGCCTTTAATCAACCAGATACTATTACTGCCTTTTGTTATGCAGGTGAATGAGGACCCAAAAGCGACTTGGCGAAAACAGAGTCTTTAATCCAGTAAAGTAACTTTACAATCAAAAGGCATAATTCTACTCGTAATGACGAGAACAGACTGGAGACTTGATCAAGAACTGCAGGTTGCCTCGGGAAGGCACTTGAACGTAGCAGACTCAGACACCTGCTCACCACGCAGCATCTGAGGGAAACACGACAAGACAGGGCGATACATAGACACAGCACGGTGAACAATAGACAAGGATCCGACAGGGCAGGAACGGAAAACAAGGAGAGAAATAGGGACTCTAATCAGGGAAAAGGATCGGGAACAGGTGTGGGAAGACTAAATGATTGATTAGGGGAATAGGAACAGCTGGGAGCAGGAACGGAACGATAGAGAGAAGAGAGAGAGGAAGGGAGAGAGAAAAAGGGGAACGAACCTAAAAAGACCAGCAGGGGGAAAATGAACAGAAACATGACACCTTTATAAAGCAAAATGACAAACCAGTTACAATATAAGACAAAACATGACACCTTTATACAACCAGTTACTATTACTGCCTTTAGTCAACCAGTTACTATTACTGCCTTTAGTCAACCAGATACTATTACTGCCTTTAGTCAACCAGTTACTATTACTGCCTTTAGTCAACCAGTTACTATTACTGCCTTTAATCAACCAGATACTATTACTGCCTTTAATCAACCAGTTACTATTACTGCCTTTAGTCAACCAGTTACTATTACTGCCTTTAGTCAACCAGTTACTATTACTGCCTTTAATCAACCAGTTACTATTACTGCCTTTAGTCAACCAGTTACTATTACTGCCTTTAGTCAACCAGTTACTATTACTGCCTTTAGTCAACCAGTTACTATTACTGCCTTTAGTCAACCAGATACTATTACTGCCTTTAGTCGTCCTTCTGTAGCTCAGTTGGTAGAGCATGGCGCTTGTAACGCCAGGGTAGTGGGTTCGATCCCCGGGACCACCCATACGTAGAATGTATGCACACATGACTGTAAGTCGCTTTGGATAAAAGCGTCTGCTAAATGGCATATATTATTATTATTATATTACTGCCCATACCACCATCAGCCCTACTACCCATACCACCATCAGCCCTACTACCCATACCACCATCAGCCCTACTGCCCATACCACTACCCATACCACCATCAGCCCTACTACCCATACCACCATCAGACCTACTACCCATACCACCATCAGCCCTACTACCCATACCACCACCAAATCAAACAGGAGCAATACCTCAGGGACGGTCCCCGGCGGGGCCACACCCACCAAATGCAAACGGCCAATGAACGCCTTCATGCTCTTCGCTAAGAAGTACAGGATGGAGTACACACAGATGTACCCTGGGAAGGATAACAGAGCCATCAGCGTGATCCTGGGTGAGAAATGGAAGAAGATGAAGAACGAGGAGAGGAGGATGTACACCGTGGAGGCCAAGGCTCTGGCTGACGAGCAGAAGAGAGTCAACCCCGACTGCTGGAAACGCAAGAGAACCAACTCCGGGTCCCAGCAGCCCTAGATGACCTATGACCTCCAGACATGTGTTTGGCGTGGAGAGGTCAGAGGTGAACTGACCGACCAATCTGGCAAACCCACTATCTCTCTAGCCCTGTTCCCAGATCAGTTTTTGTTGTTGTTGCTGTATATCCAGCTTCCTATGGTCATTGGACTATAAAGAAGGCACAAAACAGATCTGGAACCAGGCCAGTTACTATTTTTCTTTCTGCTTACCTGTCAAATCAATGAGACTTAACTGTGATGCGGAATACTCTTGCTTTTATAATCATATAGACAGCAGGACTACACACATTTTAAGACAAAACAACAACTATGAACTATATATTAAAAAAGCATCTAATCTAGTGTCCACCCATACGTACAATGTATGCACACATGACTGTAAGTCGCTTTGGATAAAAGCGTCTGCTAAATGGCATATATTATTATTATTATTATTATTATTAGTCAACCAGTTACTATTACTGCCTTTAGTCAACCAGTTACTATTACTGCCTTTAGTCAACCAGTTACTATTACTGCCTTTATACAACCAGTTACTATTACTGCCTTTATACAACCAGTTACTATTACTGCCTTTAGTCAACCAGTTACTATTACTGCCTTTAGTCAACCAGTTACTATTACTGCCTTTAGTCAACCAGTTACTATTACTGACTTTAGTCAACCAGTTACTATTACTGCCTTTATACAACCAGTTACTATTACTGCCTTTAGTCAACCAGTTACTATTACTGCCTTTAGTCAACCAGTTACTATTACTGCCTTTAGTCAACCAGTTACTATTACTGCCTTTAGTCAACCAGTTACTATTACTGCCTTTAGTCAACCAGTTACTATTACTGCCTTTAATCAACCAGTTACTATTACTGCCTTTAGTCAACCAGTTACTATTACTGCCTTTAGTCAACCAGTTACTATTACTGCCTTTATACAACCAGTTACTATTACTGCCTTTATACAACCAGTTACTATTACTGCCTTTATACAACCAGATACTATTACTGCCTTTAGTCAACCAGTTACTATTACTGCCTTTAGTCAACCAGTTACTATTACTGCCTTTATACAACCAGTTACTATTACTGCCTTTAGTCAACCAGTTACTATTACTGCCTTTAGTCAACCAGTTACTATTACTGCCTTTAGTCAACCAGTTACTATTACTGCCTTTACTAAACATATATCATAAACAACTGTTTTACATAAACACTCTCTGTTCTGTCATCCTCTGAAACCCGTCTGTCTCTGTACCTGGCCAATTGGTTTCCCTCTGCCCAATATATCCCAGCCAGCAGGAGAACACAGCAGCCCCAGAACCTATGATCCCAATCATTGACCAAGGGAGAACACAGCAGCCCCAGAACCTCCCAGTTCATCAATGATTACACCACTGATGATTAGGAATGTATCAGACACTGAGAACATATGAACCAATCCTATGATCCCAGCCAGCAGGAGAACACAGCAGCCCCAGAACCTATGATCCCAGCCAGCAGGAGAACACAGCAGCCCCAGAACCTATGATCCCAGCCAGCAGGAGAACACAGCAGCCCCAGAACCTATGATCCCAGCCAGCCAACCTATGATCCCAGCCAGCAGGAGAACACAGCAGCCCCAGAACCTATGATCCCAGCCAGCAGGAGAACACAGCAGCCCCAGAACCTATGATCCCAGCCAGCAGGAGAACACAGCAGCCCCAGAACCTATGATCCCAGCCAGCAGGAGAACACAGCAGCCCCAGAACCTATGATCCCAGCCAGCAGGAGAACACAGCAGCCCCAGAACCTATGATCCCAGCCAGCAGGAGAACACAGCAGCCCCAGAACCTATGATCCCAGCCAGCAGGAGAACACAGCAGCCCCAGAACCTATGATCCCAGCCAGCAGGAGAACACAGCAGCCCCAGAACCTATGATCCCAGCCAGCAGGAGAACACAGGAGCCCCAGAACATGATCCCAGCCAGCAGGAGGGACCCCCCAGAACCTATGAACACAGCAGCCCCAGATCCCACCACAGGAGAACACAGCCCCAGAACCTATGATCCCAGCCAGCAGGAGAACACAGCAGCCCCAGAACCTATGATCCCAGCCAGCAGGAGAACACAGCAGCCCCAGAACCTATGATCCCAGCCAGCAGGAGAACACAGCAGCCCCAGAACCTATGATCCCAGCCAGCAGCCAGCAGGAGAACCTATGATCCCAGCCAGCAGGAGAACACAGCAGCCCCAGAACCTATGATCCCAGCCAGCAGGAGAGAACCTATGATCCCAGCCAGCCCCAGCCCCAGAACCTATGATCCCAGCCAGCAGGAGAACACAGCCCCAGAACCTATGCCCCCAGAACCTATGATCCCAGCCAGCAGGAGAACACAGCAGCCCCAGAACCTATGATCCCAGCCAGCAGGAGAACACAGCAGCCCCAGAACCTATGATCCCAGCCAGCAGGAGAACACAGCAGCCCCAGAACCTATGATCCCAGCCAGCAGGAGAACACAGCAGCCCCAGAACCTATGATCCCAGCCAGCAGGAGAACACACAGCAGCCCCAGAACCTATGATCCCAGCCAGCAGGAGAACACAGCAGCCCCAGAACCTATGATCCCAGCCAGCAGGAGAACACAGCAGCCCCAGCAGGAGAACACAGCAGAACCTATGATCCCAGCCAGCAGGAGAACACAGCAGCCCCAGAACCTATGATCCCAGCCAGGAGAACACAGCAGGAGATCCCAGCCACAGGAGAACAGCCCCCAGAACCTATGATCCCAGCCAGCAGGAGAACAGCAGCCCCAGAACCTATGATCCCAGCAGCCCCAGAACCTATGATCCCAGCCAGCAGGAGAACACAGCAGCCCCAGAACCTATGATCCCAGCCAGCAGGAGAACACAGCAGCCCCAGAACCTATGATCCCAGCCAGCAGGAGAACACAGCAGCCCCAGAACCTATGATCCCAGCCAGCAGGAGAACACAGCAGCCCCAGAACCTATGATCCCAGCCAGCAGGAGAACACAGCAGCCCCAGAACCTATGATCCCAGCCAGCAGGAGAACACAGCAGCCCCAGAACCTATGATCCCAGCCAGCAGGAGAACACAGCAGCCCCAGAACCTATGATCCCAGCCAGCAGGAGAACACAGCAGCCCCAGAACCTATGATCCCAGCCAGCAGGAGAACACAGCAGCCCCAGAACCTATGATCCCAGCCAGCAGGAGAACACAGCAGCCCCAGAACCTATGATCCCAGCCAGCCACAGCAGCCCCAGGATCCCAGCCAGCAGAGACACAGCAGCCCCAGAACCTATGATCCCAGCCAGCAGGAGAACACAGCAGCCCCAGAACCTATGATCCCAGCCAGCAGGAGAACACAGCAGCCCCAGAACCTATGATCCCAGCCAGGAGAACAGGAGAACACAGCAGCCCCCCAGAACCTATGATCCCAGCCAGCAGGAGAACACAGCAGCCCCAGAACCTATGATCCCAGCCCCAGGAGACCAGCAGCCCCAGAACCTATGATCCCAGCCAGCAGGAGAACACAGCAGCCCCAGAACCTATGATCCCAGCCAGCAGGAGAACACAGCAGCCCCAGAACCTATGATCCCAGCCAGGAGAACAGGAGAACACAGCAGCCCCCAGAACCTATGATCCCAGCCAGCAGGAGAACACAGCAGCCCCAGAACCTATGATCCCAGCCAGCAGGAGAACACAGCAGCCCCAGAACCTATGATCCCAGCCAGCAGGAGAACACAGCAGCCCCAGAACCTATGATCCCAGCCAGCAGGAGAACACAGCAGCCCCAGAACCTATGATCCCAGCCAGCAGGAGAACACAGCAGCCCCAGAACCTATGATCCCAGCCAGGGAGAACAGGAGAACACAGCAGCCCCAGAACCTATGATCCCAGCCAGCAGGAGAACACAGCAGCCCCAGAACCTATGATCCCAGCCAGCAGGAGAACCCACAGCAGCCCCAGAACCTATGATCCCAGCCAGCAGGAGAACACAGCAGCCCCAGAACCCAGCAGGAGAACAGAACCTATGATCCCAGCCAGCAGGAGAACACAGCAGCCCCAGAACCTATGATCCCAGCCAGCAGGAGAACACAGCAGCCCCAGAACCTATGATCCCAGCCACAGCAGGAACCTATGATCCCAGCCAGCAGGACACAGCAGCCCCAGAACCTATGATCCCAGCCGGCAGGAGAACACAGCAGCCCCAGAACCTATGATCCCAGCCAGCAGGAGAACACAGCAGCCCCAGAACCTATGATCCCAGCCAGCAGGAGAACACAGCAGCCCCAGAACCTATGATCCCAGCCAGCAGGAGAACACAGCAGCCCCAGAACCTATGATCCCAGCCGGCAGGAGAACACAGCAGCCCCAGAACACACTGCTGCAACTCGGAAGCCTGTCTTCCACCTCCGAAGATTAACTGAAGCACAAATTATCATCTTAACAGCTTTCTCTCTCCTGGTTACTTTTTCCTTTATCAATGTTATCAAACTTTATTTTAGCTTTATTTTACAAGGTTAGTCTCATTGAGATTAACAATCTCTTTTCCCGAGAGAGACCTGGCCAAGAGTGACCTGGCCAAAATACCAGTTTTAAACACAAAGCACTGCAGTTTAACACGACAGTTTAAACCACACAGCTCTACAGTTTAAACCCCACAGCACTACAGTTTAAACCCCACAGCACTACAGTTTAAACCCCACAGCTCTACAGTTTAAACCACACAGCTCTACAGTTTAACACGACAGTTTAAACCACACAGCTCTACAGTTTAAAACACAGCTAGATGGTTTGGAAGAGTGTGGTGCAACTAGGGGTCAAAACATTGACAGCCCCCCCCCCCACTTTATTATCCATTTTAGTGTTTGACCAAACTTTAAACGTTGTATTTGGGTTCAGTTTCAAGCTTTGAGAATAATACTCCACAATACTTGTTGAGCACCATCATTCTATGGGGCTTGATGGGATACTGTTACTTGTTGAGCACCATCATTCTGTGGGGCTTGATGGGATACTGTTACTTGTTGAACATCATTCTGTGGGGCTTGATGGGATACTGTTACTTGTTGAGCACCATCATTCTATGGGGCTTGATGGGATACTGTTACTTGTTGAGCACCATCATTCTATGGGGCTTGATGGGATACTGTTACTTGTTGAGCACCATCATTCTGTGGGGCTTGATTGGATACTGTTACTTGTTGAGCACATCATTCTGTGGGGCTTGATTGGATACTGTTACTTGTTGAACATCATTCTGTGGGGCTTGATTGGATACTGTTACTTGTTGAACATCATTCTGTGGGGCTTGATGGGATACTGTTACTTGTTGAACATCATTCTGTGGGGCTTGATGGGATACTGTTACTTGTTGAGCACCATCATTCTATGGGGCTTGATGGGATACTGTTACTTGTTGACCATCATTCTATGGGGCTTGATGGGATACTGTTACTTGTTGAACATCATTCTGTGGGGCTTGATGGGATACTGTTACTTGTTGAACATCATTCTGTGGGGCTTGATGGGATACTGTTACTTGTTGAACATCATTCTGTGGGGCTTGATGGGATACTGTTACTTGTTGAACATCATTCTATGGGGCTTGATGGGATACTGTTACTTGTTGAACATCATTCTGTGGGGCTTGATGGGATACTGTTACTTGTTGAACATCATTCTATGGGGCTTGATGGGATACTGTTACTTGTTGAACATCATTCTGTGGGGCTTGATGGGATACTGTTACTTGTTGAACATCATTCTATGGGGCTTGATGGGATACTGTTACTTGTTGAACATCATTCTATGGGGCTTGATGGGATACTGTTACTTGTTGAACATCATTCTATGGGGCTTGGTGGGATACTGTTACTTGTTGAACATCATTCTATGGGGCTTGATGGGATACTGTTACTTGTTGAGCACCATCATTCTGTGGGGCTTGATGGGATACTGTTACTTGTTGAGCACCATCATTCTGTGGGGCTTGATGGGATACTGTTACTTGTTGAGCACCATCATTCTGTGGGGCTTGATGGGATACTGTTACTTGTTGAACATCATTCTGTGGGGCTTGATGGGATACTGTTACTTGTTGAACATCATTCTATGGGGCTTGACCATCATTCTGTGGGGCTTGATGGGATACTGTTAACTTGTTGAGCACCATCATTCTGTGGGGCTTGATGGGATATGTTACTTGTTGAGCACCATCATTCTGTGGGGCTTGATGGGATACTGTTACTTGTTGAGCACCATCATTCTGTGGGGCTTGATGGGATACTGTTACTTGTTGAGCACCATCATTCTGTGGGGCTTGATGGGATACTGTTACTTGTTGAGCACCATCATTCTGTGGGGCTTGATGGGATACTGTTACTTGTTGAGCACCATCATTCTGTGGGGCTTGATGGGATACTGTTACTTGTTGAGCACCATCATTCTGTGGGGCTTGATGGGATACTGTTACTTGTTGAGCACCATCATTCTGTGGGGCTTGATGGGATACTGTTATTTGTTGAGCACCATCATTCTGTGGGGCTTGATGGGATACTGTTACTTGTTGAGCATCATTCTGTGGGGCTTGATGGGATACTGTTACTTGTTGAACATCATTCTGTGGGGCTTTCGTTGGTGTATGCGTGATCATCAATATCCATGATATTTACTGCGTTAGGTTCTTCGTCTTCATCTAAGTTTCCGTAGATTTACCCTGACATCTTTAACACTCCCGTCTAGTGATATGTCAGTTATAGCTCCCCTGCTCTGCTCAGGTTTCTGTGTGATAGCCTAATGTAAGATATCATTTTATCTGTCAAACCAATATGACACTAACCACCACAATGTGACTCCCAAGCAGCCTTGGTTTCTGAACATCATGTTTGCTTCCCACAGTATAAATTCATTCTAAACACGCGATTAAAGCATACAACTGACAATATGTTTGCACAGAGCAAAAATTAGGATCCTGTGAATTGGCACATAAATCACATATTATGACAGGTTTCCACCTGTTAGGGCATGCACTCTGTGATCGGCCATTCAATGGCGTTTTCTTTTCCGTCTATGCTGTGTCTGTGTGACATCAGTGTGTGTGTGTGTGTGTGTGTGTGTGTGTGTGTGTGTGTGTGTGTGTGTGTGTGTGTGTGTGTGTGTGTGTGTGTGTGTGTGTGTGTGTGTGTGTGTGTGTGTGTGTGTGTGTGTGTGTGTGTGTGTGGGGGGGATGTTCCGTATGTCTCAATCTTTCTCCTGTGATGTCATTCGCACCACGAGAAACTCTGATGGTCCACTTGACCCCCACAAGCAGATCTGGCCTCCGGCTACGTAACACTAGGACCGTACTGATCAGGAGAGATCACGTTGTGTTTCTGTCACAGAACGAGTCAGGATGGTGGATCAGGCTACATAACACAAAGTTCACAGAGGCCTCACATAGTTCTATTGCTCTGAGGGGGTCACCTCGGGTCATAGGTGACACCACAGCACTCTGTATAACCCCTGTATGAACTATGACCCCTGACCCCCTCGTTATAGGTGCAGGTGGACGAGAGCAAGGTGGAGGAGGTGCATCTGTATGACCCCTGACCCCTTGCTACAGGTTCAGGCGGAGGAGGTGTGTCTGCACGACCTGTATAACCTTGACCCATAGCCTCTGAGACCACAGGAGGTTGGTGGCACCTTCATGTGGGGAGGATGGGCTCATGTTAATGGCTGTAGTGGAATAAGGGGAATGGTATCAAATACATCAAACACGTGGTTTCCATGGTTTCCGTGGTTTCCATGGTTTCCGTGGTTTCCATGGTTTCCGTGGTTTCCATGGTTTCCGTGGTTTTCGTGGTTTCCATGGTTTTTGTGGTTTCCATGGTTTCCATATGTTTTGATGCCATTCCGTTCGCTCCGTTTCAGACGTTATTATGAGTCCGTCCTCCCCCATCAGCAACCTCCACTGTCTGAGACCTAACCTCTGACCTCTGACCCCTTTACAGGTGCAGGTGGATGAGGACAGGGTGGAGGAGGTGCGTCTGCGCTCGGTGGTGCCCACCAAAAAGATGCCCGTCACCGAGGGCGTGGTAGAGATTAAATACAAGGACGGCTGGGCCCAGATCTGTGATGTGGGGTGGACCCCCACAAACACTCGGGTCATCTGTGGTATGCTGGGGTTCCCCCATGAGAGAAAGGTCAACAGGAACTTCTACAAGTAAGTCAGGGTAGGGGGATTCACTCATACCAGGGAATATATTCTAATATCTATATAGTAGGCTTAAATTGACGATATGGCAAATAGGAGTTCACTCATACCAGGGAATATATTCTAATATCTATATATCCTTCTCAAGTCATTTTCCAGGGAATATATTCTAATATCTAGATTGTCAGAGAGGGATTCACTCATTCAGGTGGTTTGTCATTGTTGATAGACAACAACACAATGTTCACCTCTTTCACACTCACGTTACAGAATTCAAAAGTACAATTCTTGTCTTCTATAATATGTTCAGATATACTTGGATGTGTAGTGTCAAGCGTTTGTTGTTGGCATGTCATCCCTAAGTTTGCTTATCTTGCCAATGAAATAATCATTAATAATAATAATTAAAAGTTCAATAATAATCATTAAAGTAGTTGGCAGTATCAGTGGGCTTTGTGATGAAGGAGCCGTCTGATTCAATGAAGGACGGAGCTGAGTTTGCCTTTTTTCCCTCCGAATTTCATGGAAGGTGTTGCAAGTCTTTTTACTATCATTCATTAAGTGATTTATCTTTGTTTCATAGTGTTTCTGCATCCTTTTTATTCAGTTTAGTCACATGATTTCTCAATTTGCATTAAGTTTTCCCATCGGTTGTGCAGCCAGACATTTCCTTTTGCCTCATCCCTCTCCACCATACAATTTTTCAATTCCTCATCAATCCACAAGGATTTAACAGTTTTTCACAGTCATTTTCTTAATGGGTGCTTATTAGTAACTGGGCTAAACTATTTCATAAATGTGTCAAGTGCAACTTCTGGTTGCTCCTCATTACACACCACAGACCAACAGTGTCTGGTTGCTCCTCATTACACACCACAGACCAACAGCGTCTGGTTGCTCCTCATTACACACCACAGACCAGCAGCATCTGGTTGCTCCTCATTACACTCCACAGACCAGCAGCGTCTGGTTGCTCCTCATTACACACCACAGACCAGCAGCGTCTGGTTGCTCCTCATTACACACCACAGACCAGCAGTGTCTGGTTGCTCCTCATTACACACCACAGACCAGCAGCATCTGGTTGCTCCTCATTACACACCACAGACCAGCAGCATCTGGTTGCTCCTCATTACACACTACAGACCAGCAGCATCTGGTTGCTCCTCATTACACTCCACAGACCAGCAGCGTCTGGTTGCTCCTCATTACACTCCACAGACCAGCAGCGTCTGGTTGCTCCTCATTACACACTACAGACCAGCAGCATCTGGTTGCTCCTCATTACACTCCACAGACCAGCAGCGTCTGGTTGCTCCTCATTACACTCCACAGACCAGCAGTGTCTGGTTGCTCCTCATTACACACCACAGACCAGCAGTGTCTGGTTGCTCCTCATTACACACCACAGACCAGCAACTATTCTTTACATCATCAACATAGGAATCACTACAAAACTTATTGTATGACCTCTTATACACTATATTAGGCCCAGCCTGACCTCTTATACACTATATTAGGCCCAGCCTTTGGAGCTTTGGTTTTCCTACATATGTCTACTATATTGTGATCACTACATTCTGTTTTGTCATATTGTTTTTAACTCGTTTTGTACATAATGTTGCTGCTACCGTCTCTTATAACCAAAAAGAGCTTCTGGACATCAGAACTGTGATTAATACCACGTCGAACTGGAAAATATTTTTTCTTTAATGAATCCGAAGCGAAGGATATACTGCTTAGTAAAGACAAGTCCCAAATCACCGTCATCAGCATGAGGAAAAGATGGAGGGGAAGGAATTTGCAAACAGTACCTTGTATTATTGGCCAACATCATTGTAAAACAAACTGGACAATCTACGATTAAGACTGTCCTACCAACGGGACATTCAAAACTGTAATATCTTATGTTTCACCGAGACGTGGCTGAACGGCGACACTGATAATATAGAGCTGTCTCCTTTTGGCAAATTTCACCATAACTGTATCCTCCTGATTCCTGCTTACAAGCAAAAACTAAAGCAGGAAGTACCAGTGACTCGGTCAATACGGAAGTGGTCAGATGACTTTGATACTACGCTACAGGACTGTTTTGGTAGCACAGACTGGAACATGTTCTGGGATTCATCCAATGGCATTGAGGAGTATACCACCTCAGTCACTAGCTTCATCAAGAAGTGCATTGACGACGTCGTCTCCACAGTGACCGTACGTGCATTTCCAAACCAGAAGCCATGGATTACAGGCAACATCCTCATCTAGTTAAAGGGTAGAGCTGCCGCTTTCAAGGTGCGGGACACTAATCCGGATGCTTATAAGAAATCTCGCTATGCGCTCAGACGAACCATCACATATTTTAAGTCTTTGTGTGTTTATTGGATAGAGAGATATAGAGGTGAAATGTAAGAGAGTTCTGAAAGAGAAGTGGTTCGCTTTTCAAACCCTATGCTGGCAGCGGTACAGCTGTGTTTCATTGGCTTAGAACCCTAGACTCCCGCAGGCCACTTATTCACCATTGGCTAAAAGGCTGGAATATATTATTGCGTTGGAACTTTGAGATAAAATCAGACTAGCTGATAATATTAATGGTAGACAACAGAAGAGGAATGTTAATAACGTGTAATCGTTAATGCACCGCAGCGGAATAACAGAATGTTCTGGAACAGGGGGATCTGACCGACTTATAGAATATGAACGTTGTCAAAACTATTTTCAACATTGTCCTGTTTTTAAATGTCCTTAGTCACTCTAGCGACTGATTGGGGGATTCTGGACTCTTGCCAGAAACTCAGGGAATGTCAAGAAGGAGTTTGACATCACAGGAAGTTGCTTATGGGGGAAGAACGGCTCATTATAACGGCCGGAATGGAATGAATGGAATGGCAAGGAAACCATGTGTCTGATGTGTGTGATACCGTTCCACCTACTCCGCTCCAGTCATTACCACGAGCCCGTTGCTTGGTGGTACCTTCATTGGGGAGGACTGGCTCGTGTTAATGTCTGGAACGGAGTCAACGGAATGGCAACACATCTCCAGCACCATGGTGGTTCCCATGTGTGTGGTACCGTTCCACCTACTCCGCTCCAGTCATTACCACGAGCCCGTTCTCCCCAATGAAGGTACCACCAACCACTTGTGTTTGACTTTTACTGGCATATTGCATTTACAAAAAAATATTAAGAAAATTATGAATTTATGAATTAATTAAGAAAATAATGCAAATACAATTCACTTTAATTTTGTAATAGCCAACAATTAAATCCCAACAACATACAACATATTAATACATCAAAAACCATCCCACTCCTTCAGGTAAAGTTCAAATCTTAATACAAATGCGTTCTTTTTTTATTTTGTATTTAACCCTCATTTTACCAGGTAAATTGACTGAGAACACGTTCTCATTTACATTCTCATTTACAGCAACGACCTGGGGAATAGTTACAGAGGAGAGGAGGGGGATGAATGAGACAATTGCAAAACCAGGGATTATTAGGTGACCGTGATGGTTTGAGAGCCAGATTGAGAATCTAGCCAGGACACCGGGGTTAACACCCCTACTCTTACAATAAGTGCCATGGGATCTTTAATGACCTCAGAGAGTCAGGACACCCGTTTAACGTCCCATCCGAAAAACAGCACCCTACACAGGGCAGTGTCCCCAATCACTGCCCTGGGGTATTGGGATATTCTTCTAGACCAGAGGAAAGAGTTCCTCCTACTGGCCCTTCAACACCACTTCCAGCAGCATCTGGTCTCCCATCCAGGGACCGACCAGGACCATCCCTGCTTTGCTCAGTGTTACAGAATATGACGGCGTGACAGAATATATGGACTTCTCCTCCAGATTGACGGCAGACAGACAGACAGAGATCGTCAGTCTGGGCCATCCTCCATTAATAAGGTCTTCCTCCCATCCCGTGTCATCCCGTATGCAGGCACATGTTGTCTTATCTCTCAGTGGCGACTGAGACTCTGCTCTCTCTGACTGACTGAAGGGCGATGCAGGGATTCAGGAAGGGGAAATGGGTCGATGATTAGGCCCAAGTCCAGAACACAGAGAGAACCCTTTGGAACGCAGACACTGACTGCCTGCAATGGGAGACTATCCAAGTGAGCCAAGTAGCTATCAGTAGCTATCAGTCTGCTGTAATCCTGTAGCTATCAGTCTGCTGTAATCCTGTAGCTATCAGTCTGCTGTAATCCTGTAGCTATCAGTCTGCTGTAATCCTTTAGCTATCAGTCTGCTGTAATCCTGTAGCTATCAGTCTGCAGTAATCCTGTAGCTATCAGTCTGCTGTAATACTGTAGCTATCAATCTGCTGCAATCCTGTAGCTATCAGTCTGCTGTAATCCTGTAGCTATCAGTCTGCTGTAATACTGTAGCTATCAGTCTGCTGTAATCCTTTAGCTATCAGTCTGCTGTAATCATGTAGCTATCAGTCTGCTGTAATCCTGTAGCTATCAGTCTGCTGTAATCCTGTAGCTATCAGTCTGCTGTAATCCTTTAGCTATCAGTCTGCTGTAATTCTTTAGCTATCAGTCTGCTGTAATCCTGTAGCTATCAGTCTGCTGTAATCCTGTAGCTGTCAGTCTGCTGTAATCCTGTAGCTATCAGTCTGCTATAATCCTGTAGCTATCAGTCTGCTGTAATCCTGTAGCTATCAGTCTGCTGTAATCCTGTAGCTATCAGTCTGCTGTAATCCTGTAGCTATCAGTCTGCTGTAATCCTGTAGCTATCAGTCTGCTGTAATCCTGTAGCTATCAGTCTGCTGTAATCCTGTAGCTATCAGTCTGCTGTAATCCTGTAGCTATCAGTCTGCTGTAATCCTGTAGCTATCAGTCTGCTGTAATCCTGTAGCTATCAGTCTGCTGTAATCCTGTAGCTATCAGTCTGCTGTAATCCTGTAGCTATCAGTCTGCTGTAATCCTTTAGCTATCAGTCTGCTGTAATCCTGTAGCTATCAGTCTGCTGTAATCCTGTAGCTATCAGTCTGCTGTAATCCTGTAGCTATCAGTCTGCTGTAATCCTGTAGCTATCAGTCTGCTGTAATCCTTTAGCTATCAGTCTGCTGTAATCCTGTAGCTATCAGTCTGCTGTAACTCAGGATGAACTGACACTCTTGATTTATTGTAAGGAGGTCAGGACCCATATTCATAAACCGTATCAGAGCAGGAGCGCTGATCTAGGATCTGTTTAGCCTTTTAGATCAGAATGAGTAATATTACATGAACGAGGGGGGGGGGCCTGATCCTAGATCAGCGCTCCTGCTCTGAGAGGCTTTACGAATACAGGCCCAGGCTAATTTAGGTCAGGCTCAGTAACGTGATGCTAATATTTCCTGTCAGTGTCTTGGCTCCTCTCAATATTCACATTCTTCTGAAGAATGTGTTGTCTGGGAACACTGTGTCTACCTTCCTCACAGCTCAACACTATATTTTCATTAGAATATAAGCTGCTGTAAAAGTTGGTCTGTTCAGTTGGAATGAGATATTATGTGTCAGGAAGTAAGTGTACCGCAGCAGAGTACCACAGCAGCAGAGTACCGCAGCAGAGTACCACAGTAGCAGCAGAGTACCGCAGCAGAGTACCACAGCAAAGTACCACAGCAGCAGCAGAGTACCGCAGCAGAGTACCGCAGCAGAGTACCGCAGCAGAGTACCGCAGCAGAGTACCACAGCAGCAGAGTACCGCAGCAGAGTACCACAGTAGCAGCAGAGTACCACAGTAGCAGCAGAGTACCACAGTAGCAGCAGAGTACCACAGCAGAGTACCACAGCAGAGTACCACAGCAGAGTACCGCAGCAGAGAGTACCGCAGCAGCAGAGTACCACAGCAGCAGCAGAGTACCACAGTAGCAGCAGAGTACCGCAGCAGCAGAGTACCGCAGCAGCAGAGTACCACAGCAGAGTACCGCAGCAGCAGCAGAGTACCGCAGCAGAGTACCGCAGCAGAGTACCGCAGCAGCAGAGTACCACAGCAGCAGAGTACCACAGCAGCAGAGTACCGCAGCAGAGTACCGCAGCAGAGTACCACAGCAGCAGAGTACCGCAGCAGAGTACCACAGTAGCAGCAGAGTACCGCAGCAGAGTACCGCAGCAGCAGAGTACCACAGTAGCAGCAGAGTACCGCAGCAGAGTACCGCAGCAGAGTACCGCAGCAGAGTACCGCAGCAGAGTACCACAGCAGCAGAGTACCACAGCAGCAGAGTACCACAGTAGCAGCAGAGTACCACAGTAGCAGCAGAGTACCACAGCAGAGTACCACAGCAGAGTACCACAGCAGAGTACCGCAGCAGAGTACCGCAGCAGCAGAGTACCACAGTAGCAGCAGAGTACCACAGCAGCAGAGTACCGCAGCAGCAGAGTACCGCAGCAGAGTACCACAGCAGCAGAGTACCACAGCAGCAGAGTACCACAGCAGCAGAGTACCGCAGCAGCAGAGTACCGCAGCAGCAGAGTACCACAGCAGAGTACCGCAGCAGCAGCAGAGTACCGCAGCAGCAGCAGAGTACCGCAGCAGCAGCAGAGTACCGCAGCAGCAGCAGAGTACCGCAGCAGCAGCAGAGTACCGCAGCAGCAGCAGAGTACCGCAGCAGAGTACCGCAGCAGAGTACCGCAGCAGCAAAGTACCGCAGCAGAGTACCACAGCAGCAGAGTACCACAGCAGCAGAGTACCACAGCAGCAGAGTACCACAGCAGCAGAGTACCACAGCAGCAGAGTACCGCAGCAGAGTACCACAGTAGCAGCAGAGTACCGCAGCAGAGTACCGCAGCAGCAGAGTACCACAGTAGCAGCAGAGTACCGCAGCAGCAGAGTACCACAGCAGCAGAGTACCACAGCAGCAGAGTACCGCAGCAGAGTACCACAGTAGCAGCAGAGTACCACAGCAGCAGAGTACCGCAGCAGCAGAGTACCACAGCAGAGTACCGCAGCAGCAGCAGAGTACCGCAGCAGCAGCAGAGTACCGCAGCAGCAGCAGAGTACCGCAGCAGCAGCAGTACCGCAGCAGCAGCAGAACCGCAGCAGAGTACCGCAGCAGAGTACCGCAGCAGAGTACCACAGCAGCAGAGTACCGCAGCAGAGTACCGCAGCAGAGTACCGCAGCAGAGTACCACAGCAGCAGAGTACCGCAGCAGAGTACCACAGTAGCAGCAGAGTACCGCAGCAGAGTACCGCAGCAGCAGAGTACCACAGTAGCAGCAGAGTACCGCAGCAGCAGAGTACCACAGCAGCAGAGTACCGCAGCAGCAGAGTACCGCAGCAGAGTACCACAGTAGCAGCAGAGTACCACAGTAGCAGCAGAGTACCACAGTAGCAGCAGAGTACCGCAGCAGCAGCAGAGTACCGCAGCAGCAGCAGAGTACCGCAGCAGCAGCAGAGTACCGCAGCAGCAGCAGAGTACCGCAGCAGCAGCAGAGTACCGCAGCAGCAGCAGAGTACCGCAGCAGAGTACCGCAGCAGAGTACCGCAGCAGCAAAGTACCGCAGCAGAGTACCACAGCAGCAGAGTACCACAGCAGCAGAGTACCACAGCAGCAGAGTACCACAGCAGCAGAGTACCACAGCAGCAGAGTACCACAGCAGCAGAGTACCGCAGCAGCAGAGTACCGCAGCAGCAGAGTACCGCAGCAGCAGAGTACCGCAGCAGCAGAGTACCGCAGCAGCAGAGTACCGCAGCAGCAGAGTACCGCAGCAGAGTACCGCAGCAGCAGAGTACCGCAGCAGAGTACCACAGTAGCAGCAGAGTACCGCAGCAGAGTACCGCAGCAGCAGAGTACCGCAGCAGAGTACCACAGTAGCAGCAGAGTACCACAGTAGCAGCAGAGTACCACAGTAGCAGCAGAGTACCACAGTAGCAGCAGAGTACCGCAGCAGCAGAGTACCGCAGCAGAGTACCGCAGCAGAGTACCACAGCAGCAGAGTACCACAGTAGCAGCAGAGTACCGCAGCAGAGTACCGCAGCAGAGTACCACAGTAGCAGCAGAGTACCGCAGCAGAGTACCGCAGCAGAGTACCACAGCAGAGTACCGCAGTAGCAGCAGAGTACCGCAGTAGCAGCAAAGTACCACAGTAGCAGCAGAGTACCACAGTAGCAGCAGAGTACCACAGCAGCAGAGTACCACAGCAGCAGAGTACCACAGTAGCAGCAGAGTACCGCAGCAGAGTACCGCAGCAGAGTACCACAGCAGAGTACCACAGCAGAGTACCGCAGTAGCAGCAGAGTACCGCAGTAGCAGCAGAGTACCACAGTAGCAGCAGAGTACCACAGTAGCAGCAGAGTACCGCAGTAGCAGCAGAGTACCGCAGTAGCAGCAGAGTACCGCAGTAGCAGCAGAGTACCACAGTAGCAGCAGAGTACCACAGTAGCAGCAGATGAGGACCTTGAGCAGCAGAGTCCCTGGGCAGGTACCGCAGTAACAGCAGAGTACCGCAGTAACAGCAGAGTAACACAGTAACAGCAGAGTACCACAGTAACAGCAGAGTACCGCAGCAGCAGAGTACCGCAGCAGCAGAGTACCGCAGCAGAGTACCACAGTAGCAGCAGAGTACCACAGCAGCAACATGATGAGGACCTTGACCTGAGTTGTCCCTGGGCAGGTCACCCTAATGTTGAGATTTATGAGACTATTGGGCAAAAACAGGATATATGACTTTTCTTTTCAGAGCGTTCAAGGAGCCGAGTAGTCCAGTAGTCCAATAGTTCAGTAGTCCAGTAGTCCAATAGTCCAGTAGTCCAATAGTCCAATAGTCCAGTAGTCCAGTAGTCCAGTAGACCAGTAGCCCAGTAGTCCAGTAGTCCAATAGCCAGGTAGTCCAGTAGTCCAGTAGTCCAATAGCCAGGTAGTCCAGTAGTCCAATAGTCCAATAGCCAGGTAGCCCAGTAGTCCAGTAGTCCAATAGCCAGGTAGCCCAGTAGTCCAGTAGTCCAGTAGCCAGGTAGCCCAGTAGTCCAGTAGCCAGGGAGCCCAGTAGTCCAGTAGTCCAGTAGCCCGGTAGTCCAGTAGTCCAGTAGCCCAGTAGTCCAGTAGTCCAGTAGTCCAATGTCCAGTAGTCCAATAGCCAGGTAGTCCAGTAGTCCAGTAGTCCAGTAGCCAGGTAGCCCAGTAGTCCAGTAGTCCAGTAGCCAGGTAGTCCAGTAGTCCAGTAGCCAGGTAGTCCAGTAGTCCAGTAGCCCAGTAGTCCAGTAGCCAGGTAGTCCAGTATTCCAGTAGTCCAGTAGCCAGGTAGCCCAGTAGCCCAGTAGTCCAGTAGCCCAGTATTCCAGTAGTCCAGTAGCCCAGTAGTCCAGTAGCCCAGTAGTCCAGTAGCCAGGTAGTCCAGTAGTCCAGTAGCCAGGTAGCCCAGTAGTCCAGTAGCCAGGTAGTCCAGTAGCCAGGTAGCCCAGTAGTCCAGTAGCCCAGTAGTCCAATAGCCAGGTAGTCCAGTAGTCCAATAGCCCAATAGCCAGGTAACCCAGTAGCCCAGTAGTCCAGTAGCCCAGTAGCCCAATAGCCAGGTAGCCCAGTAGCTAGGTAGCCCAGTAGCCAGGTAGTCCAGTAGCCCAGTAGTCCAATAGCCAGGTAGCCAGGTAGCCCAGTAGCCCAATAGCCAGGTAGCCCAGTAGCCCAATAGCCAGGTAGCCCAGTATCCCAATTGCCAGGTAGCCCAATAGCCAGGTAGCCCAATAGCCTGGTAGCCCAGTAGCCAGGTAGCCCAGTAGTCCAGTAGCCCAATAGCCAGGTAGTCCAGTAGCCCAGTAGTCCAGTAGCCCAGTAACTCAGTAGTCCAGTAGCCCAGTTCCCATTGCCCAGTTGCCCAGTAGCCCAGTAACCCAGTAGCCCAATAACTCAGTAGTTCCCATTGTCCAGTTGCCCAGTAACCCAGTAGCCCAGTTCCCAGTGCCCAGTAACCCAGTAGCCCAGTAACTCAGTAGCCCAGTATTCCAGTAGCCCAGTAGCTGAGTATGTTAATATCTGCTTCTTGTCTTTGTACCTCAGGTAGAATAGGGCCTTCCCGTAGGGAGAATAGGGCTTTCCCATAGGGAGAATAGGACTTTCCCGTAGGTAGAATAGGGCTTTCCCGTGGGGAGAATAGGGCTTTCCCATAGGTAGAATAAGGCTTTCCAGCTGTAAGAATAGGGCTTTCCCTTTCCCACCTGGACAAAAGGAACACCAGAGGGCTTTCTTTCCCATGGGGAGAATAGGGCTTTCCTGTAGGGAGAATAAGGCTTTCCAGTTGTGAGAATAGGGCTTTCCCATAAGGAGAAGAGGGTGCCATCTGTCTGTCTGTCTGTCTGTCTCTCTGTCTCTGTCTTTGTCTCTGTGCCTCTGCCTCACCAGTATCTCTGTGTGATGTCGTGTTGCTGTTTGCCGTTGCAGAGCCCGTCTGGGAAAGAGAGCAGCTGAGAGAGAAGCCAGAGCCAAGGTTAAGGTTTCTGCTGGCGCCAGGTATATCAGGAAACAACCCACTGTCCCCCCCCATCCTATTCCTTATGGAGTGAATAGGCTTCCATTTGGGACTGGGCCTGGGTGTCTGACAGTGGGTTGCCTGTAGTGGTCGTTGCTTTAGTCATTTTATAGAACATTAGTATAGATGTTGTTTCTACCCAGCTGGTTTGAATTCACTTGTTTACTCATTCTAGCACAAATATGTTGTTGTGTTCATCTAACTGCAACAAAAAAAAAGAACTTCCTAGTCACAGAAATGCAACTCAACAAAATATGACTGCAGATTGATTTGACATTTTAAACCACTACATTTTGTTTAAGATAAATTCCTTTGAAGGAAGCACAGGAGGCTGCTGAAATGAGGACGGCTCATAGTAACATCCGGAGTGGCGTAAATGAAATGGTATCAAACGTATGGAAAACATGTGTTTGATTCCGTTCCAGCCATTCCATTGATTCCGTTCCAGCCATTACATTGAGCCCTTCCTATCCAATTAAGGTGCCTCCGGCCACCTGTGTCAGGAAGTCCTTCTGAAAATAACATTGAATGTGATTGATGTCAATCTGCCCTCTGATGTTTGAGTCTGCGTCTCTAGTTCAACATTTTGAACTGCAACTTTTTTTTTGGCATTTCCAATAAGGCATGCTTTCAGGAGTGGAACACGACATATCAATCACTTTATAGGCTATAAAGTGTTGCATTGCTCAGTTAGCGTCTGCTGAATGGTGTACTAGAACACATACTAATATACACATTACTAATACACATCATACTAATACACATAATAATACTAATACACATAATACTAATACACATAATAATACTAATACACATCATACTAATACACATAATAATACTAATACACATAATAATACTAATACACATCATACTAATACACATTACTAATACACATAATACTAATACACATTACTAATACACATAATACTAATACACATAATACTAATACACATAATACTAATACACATAATACTAATACACATAATAATACTAATACACATAATAATACTAATACACATCATACTAATACACATTACTAATACACATAATACTAATACACATAATACTAATATACATAATACTAATATACATAATACTAATACACATAATACTAATACACATAATACTAATACACATTACTAATACACATAATACTAATACACATTACTAATACACATAATACTAATACACATAATACTAATACACATAATACTAATACACAGAATACTAATATACATAATACTAATACACATAATACTAATACACATAATACTAATACACATAATACTAATATACATAATACTAATACACATAATACTAATACACATAATAGTAATACACATAATACTAATACACATATTACTAATACACATAATACTAATACACATTACTAATACACATAATACTAATACACATAATACTAATACACATTACTAATACACATAATAATACTAATACACATTACTAATACACATAATACTAATACACATATTACTAATACACATAATACTAATACACATCATACTAATACACATTACTAATACACATAATACTAATACACATATTACTTATACACATTACTAATACACATAATAATACTAATACACATAATACTAATACACATAATACTAATACACATAATACTAATACACATAATACTAATACACATTACTAATACACATAATACTAATACACATAATACTAATACACATTACTAATACACATAATAATACTAATACACATTACTAATACACATAATACTAATACACATATTACTAATACACATAATACTAATACACATCATACTAATACACATTACTAATACACATAATACTAATATACATAATACTAATACACATTACTAATACACATAATACTAATACACATAATACTAATACACATAATAATACTAATACACATAATACTAATACACATAATACTAATACACATTACTAATACACATAATAATACTAATACACATAATACTAATATACACATTACTAATACACATAATACTAATACACATAATACTAATACACATCATACTAATACACATCATACTAATACACATAATACTAATACACATATTACTTATACACATTACTAATACACATAATAATACTAATACACATATTACTAATACACATATTACTAATACACATTACTAATACACATAATACTAATATACATAATACTAATACACATCATACTAATACACATAATACTAATACACATAATACTAATACACATAATACTAATACACATAATACTAATACACATCATACTAATACACATAATACTAATACACATATTACTTATACACATTACTAATACACATAATAATACTAATACACATATTACTAATACACATTACTAATACACATAATACTAATATACATAATACTAATACACATTACTAATACACATAATACTAATACACATATTACTAATACACATAATACTAATACACATAATAATACTAATACACATATTACTAATACACATAATACTAATACACATAATAATACTAATACACATAATACTAATACACATAATACTAATACACATGACTAATACTAATACACATAATACTAATACACATAATACTAATACACATAATAATACTAATACACATAATACTAATACACATAATACTAATACACATTACTAATACACATAATAATACTAATACACATTACTAATACACATAATACTAATACACATATTACTAATACACATAATACTAATACACATCATACTAATACACATAATACTAATACACATAATACTAATACACATATTACTTATACACATTACTAATACACATAATAATACTAATACACATATTACTAATACACATTACTAATACACATAATACTAATATACATAATACTAATACACATAATACTAATACACATAATACTAATACACATAATACTAATACACATAATACTAATACACATAATACTAATACACATAATACTAATACACATATTACTAATACACATAATAATACTAATACACATATTACTAATACACATTACTAATACACATAATACTAATATACATAATACTAATACACATTACTAATACACATAATACTAATACACATATTACTAATACACATAATACTAATACACATAATAATACTAATACACATATTACTAATACACATAATACTAATACACATAATAATACTAATACACATAATACTAATACACATAATACTAATACACATGACTAATACTAATACACATAATACTAATACACATAATACTAATACACATAATACTAATACACATAATAATACTAATACACATAATACTAATATACATAATACTAATACACATTACTAATACACATTACTAATACACATAATACTAATACACATATTACTAATACACATTACTAATACACATAATACTAATACACATTACTAATACACATTACTAATACACATAATACTAATACACATAATACTAATACACATTACTAATACACATAATACTAATACACATAATACTAATACACATAATACTAATACACATATTACTAATACACATTACTAATACACATAATACTAATACACATTACTAATACACATTACTAATACACATAATACTAATATACATATTACTAATACACATAATACTAATACACATAATACTAATACACATTACTAATACACATTACTAATACACATAATACTAATACACATTACTAATACACATAATGTAACATGTGTTTCTAATTTTCTCCCAATGCATTTACAATCATCAACATCATCATCATCACCTAACCAATGTTGACTTTGCAGGCTGCCACCTAAAGCTAAACCATTCACCTCTGGGTTAAAGAAAAGGTAAACTGACTGAGAAAATAAATCCATTTCCCCTTAATGATCTCCTGTATGAAATGGTTTCCGTCGTGTTGACAGTTTGATTATTTTCTAGGCTCATCTGGGCATTGTGACCAGGGTGCATCTTGACTTAAATGTAATGTAAACCCTATTCCATATACAGTGCACTCCTACTGATATGGGCCCTGGTCAACAGTAGTACACTACCCTATGGGCCCTGGTCAACAGTAGTACACTACCCTATGGGCCCTGGTCAACAGTAGTACACTACCTATGGGCCCTGGTCAACAGTAGTACACTACCCTATGGGCCCTGGTCAACAGTAGGGCCCAGTTCAGTTCAACTCTACCTGCTCTATACTGTACTGTAGGGCCCAGATCAGTTCAACTCTACCTGCTCTATACTGTACTGTAGGGCCCAGTTCAGTTCAACACTACCTGCTCTATAATGTACTGTAGGGCCCAGTTCAGTTCAACACTACCTGCTCTATAATGTACTGTAGGGCCCAGTTCAGTTCAACACTACCTGCTCTATAATGTACTGTAGGGCCCAGTTCAGTTCAACACTACCTGCTCTATACTGTACTGTAGGGCCCAGTTCAGTTCAACACTACCTGCTCTATAATGTACTGTAGGGCCCAGTTCAGTTCAACTCTACCTGCTCTATAATGTACTGTAGGGCCCAGTTCAGTTCAACTCTACCTGCTCTATACTGTACTGTAGGGCCCAGTTCAGTTCAACTCTACCTGCTCTATACTGTACTGTAGGGCCCAGTTCAGTTCAACTCTACCTGCTCTATACTGTACTGTAGGGCCCAGTTCAGTTCAACTCTACCTGCTCTATACTGTACTGTAGGGCCCAGTTCAGTTCAACTCTACCTGCTCTATACTGTACTGTAGGGCCCAGTTCAGTTCAACACTACCTGCTCTATACTGTACTGTAGGGCCCAGTTCAGTTCAACTCTACCTGCTCTATACTGTACTGTAGGGCCCAGTTCAGTTCAACTCTACCTGCTCTATACTGTACTGTAGGGCCCAGTTCAGTTCAAAAAAGAAAGCAACCTTGTTGTCAAGTGAAACAGCTGGATAGTTTTGGGGTATTGGATTCATACCAGGTAGGCTACTATAGATGTGTGTATGTTTCAGAACGGTCAGGTTTTAGGTAGGCTACTATAGATGTGTGTATGTTTCAGAACGGTCAGGTTTAGGTAGGCTACTATAGATGTGTTTATGTTTCAGAACGGTCAGGTTTAAGAGATGTGAGATGCTTTATTTCAACTTTATTTATACTGGTATGTCAACTAAGAACAAATGGTTATATTCTGATGACCTGTCCATGTGTGGATGAAAACAGGCACATGCTCAGTTGGATCTTGGCTGTACTGAACACAAATATTAAGACAAGATGAGTCTTGTAACGAAGCCAAAAGGTTACATCACTTGTAGAAGTGGTTTTCTGTGAAAGTCCAGTTTTGTCATCCAACAAATGCAGCTGAATCTTTTTCTTTGTTGAAAAAGCTACTTAAAATGATTAATGTCTTTCTAGCTTTTTAAGTTTATATATTTTTTTTAATGGATAAATGATAAACATATTACTCGTCATTGTACATTGTGCAATTGGCTGACGGTCAAACAGACTCTGTGTCTGGTGCAACAATCAAATGAAGAAGTGAAAAGTTTAGTATCAGCAGCAAAACATTGAGAATGATAGAACCAATAATGCACACCAGGGTTCAGGGTCAAGACCATTTCAATTCCAGTCAGGCAGTACACAGGAATTCCAATTCTCTGTAATACCTATGAATGAGGAACATTTTGGAGGTGGAATTTGGTTTAATTTCTGATTTGACTGGTATTGAAATGGAATGGACCCCAACCCCAAATACCAGTCAGTCTTTTCTGTATCATCCCTCTTCCTCCTCATCCTCCTCCCCGCTACTCCTCCTCCTCCTCCCTCCCCCCCCCCACTCCTCCTCCTCCTTCTCCCCCACTCCTCCTCCTCCTTCTCCCCCACTCCTCCTCCTCCTTCTCCCCCACTCCTCCTCCTCCTTCTCCCCCTCCTCCTACTCTTCCTCCTCCTCCTCACTCCCCCTCCTCCTCTTCCTCCTCCTCCTTCTCCCTTCCTCCTCACTCCCCTCCTACTCTTCCTCCTCCTCCTCCTGACTCCTCCTCTTCCTCCTCCTCCCTCCTCCTCTCCCCCACTCCTCTTCCTCCTCCTCCCTCCTCCTCTCCCCCCACTCCTCCTCCTCTTCCTCCTCCTCCCCCTCCTCCCCCCCCTCCTCCTACTCCCCCCCCTCCCCCCACTCCTCCTCCTCCTTCTCCCCCACTCCTCCTCCTCCTTCTCCCCCACTCCTCCTCCTCCTTCTCCCTCCCTCCTCCTACTCTTCCTCCTCCTCCTCCTCCCCCCTCCTCCTCTTCCTCCTCCTCCTCCTTCTCCCTTCCTCCTCCTACTCCTCCTCACTCCCCCTCCTACTCTTCCTCCTCCTCCTCCTGACTCCCCCTCCTCCCTCCTCCTCCCCCCCCACTCCTCTCCTCCTCCTCCCCCTCCTCCTCCTCTTCCTCCTCCTCCCCTCCTCCTCCTCCTCCTCCTCCTCCTCCTCCTCCTCCTCCTCCTCCTCCTCCTCCTCCTCCTCCTCCTCCTCCTCCTCCTCCTCCTCCTCCTCCTCCTCCTCCTCCTCCTCCTCCTCCTCTTCCTCCCCCTCCCCCTCCCCCTCCTCCTCTTCCTCCTCCTCTCCCCCACTCCTCTTCCTCCTCCTCCCTCCTCCTCCTCCCCCTCCCCCTCCTCCTCCTCCTCCTCCCCCTCCTCCTCCTCTTCCTCCTCCTCCTCCTCCTCTTCCTCCTCCTCCTCCTCCTCTTCCTCCTCCTCTTCCTCTTCCTCCTCCTCCCCCTCCTCCTCCTCTTCCGCCTCCCCCTCCTCCTCCCCCATTCAAACCCCTCCAGACTGAACACAGAGCGGCAGAAGCACCGGTACCGCCTCCACTCTGTGGCATGTGTTGGCACTGAAGTCCATCTGGCAGCCTGCCCCCTGGAGACCAACAAGGGTAATTATACAGAGAGATTGGACTCTCAGAACGTTGTAAATATATAGAACATACCCCAACAAATAGGCACCATGTTCAGACCAGAGTTATGTTGAATATATTCACTGTGCATATTTGTGAGTTATATTCTGTGTATTTACATCATTCCTGAGTCTACTTTCACTCCATAGGTAATGCCACAGAGTCGTGTGAAGGTGGCATGCCAGCCGTGGTCAGCTGTGTACCCGGACCCCTGTACGTACAGAACAACGGACTGAAGAAGAAGAAGCTCAAAACTACGGTAATTAGTAGTAGTAGTAGTGTGTGTGTGTGTGTGTGTGTGTGTGTGTGTGTGTGTGTGTGTGTGTGTGTGTGTGTGTGTGTGTGTGTGTGTGTGTGTGTGTGTGTGTGTGTGTGTGTGTGTGTGTGTGTGTGTGTGTGTGTGTACGTGCATTTGTGTCTCACTAGCATTGCATAGACTTGAAGCTGGCAAATTCACGCTTCATCTACAGTTTTTTAATCTGGCCAGTTTGGTGTTCCTGCTCTGTGTTGTCTTCTGTCTGTAGAACACAGTGAGTTAACTGTCTTCTGTTTGTAGAACACAGTGAGTTAACTGTCTCCTGTCTGTAGAACACAGTGAGTTATAACTGTCTTCTGTTTGTAGAACACAGTGAGTTAACTGTCTTCTGTTTGTAGAACACAGTGAGTTAACTGTCTCCTGTCAGTAGAATACAGTGAGTTAACTGTCTTCTGTTTGTAGAACACAGTGAGTTAACTGTCTCCTGTCTGTAGAACACAGTGAGTTAACTGCCTCCTGTCTGTAGAACACAGTGAGTTAACTGTCTCCTGTCGGTAGAACACAGTGAGTTAACTGTCTCCTGTCTGTAGAACACAGTGAGTTAACTGTCTCCTGTCTGTAGAACACAGTGAGTTAACTGTCTCCTGTCTGTAGAACACAGTGAGTTAACTGTCTTCTGTCAGTAGAACACAGTGAGTTAACTGTCTCCTGTCTGTAGAACACAGTGAGTTAACTGTCTTCTGTCAGTAGAACACAGTGAGTTAACTGTCTTCTGTCAGTAGAACACAGTGAGTTAACTGTCTCCTGTCTGTAGAACACAGTGAGTTAACTGTCTTCTGTCAGTAGAACACAGTGAGTTAACTGTCTCCTGTCTGTAGAACACAGTGAGTTAACTGTCTTTTGTCAGTAGAACACAGTGAGTTAACTGTCTCCTGTCTGTAGAACACAGTGAGTTAACTGTCTCCTGTCTGTAGAACACTGTGAGTTAACTGTCTCCTGTCTGTAGAACACAGTGAGTTAACTGTCTCCTGTCTGTAGAACACAGTGAGTTAACTGTCTCCTGTCTGTAGAACACAGTGAGTTAACTGTCTTCTGTCAGTAGAACACAGTGAGTTAACTGTCTCCTGTCTGTAGAACACAGTGAGTTAACTGTCTTCTGTCAGTAGAACACAGTGAGTTAACTGTCTCCCGTCTGTAGAACACAGTGAGTTAACTGTCTCCTGTCTGTAGAACACAGTGAGTTAACTGTCTTCTGTCTGTAGAACACAGTGAGTTAACTGTCTTCTGTCTGTAGAACACAGTGAGTTAACTGTCTCCTGTCTGTAGAACACAGTGAGTTAACTGTCTTCTATCTGTAGAACACAGTGAGTTAACTGTCTCCTGTCTGTAGAACACAGTGAGTTAACTCTCCTCTCCTCTCCTCTCCTCTCCTCTCCTCTCCTCTCCTCTCCTCTCCTCTCCTCTCCTCTCCTCTCCTCTCCTCTCCTCTCCTCTCCTCTCCTCTCCTCTCCTCTCCTCTCTCCTCTCCTCTCCTCTCCTGTATCTTTGTAAGTCAACTGTGTCCCTTGCTTTCCTCTCCCATCAGAGCACGGTGAGGCTGAAGGGTGGTGCCAAGCTGGGTGAGGGCAGAGTGGAGGTGCTGAAGAACAATGAGTGGGGCACGGTGTGTGACGACCGTTGGACCCTGCTGTCAGCCAGCGTTGTGTGCAGGGAGCTGGGCTTCGGATCCGCCAAGGAGGCTCTGACTGGAGCTCGCATGGGAGAAGGTGAGGACTGAGCACTGTGGTTTAACCTTATGTAGATCAATGGATTTGTGCAGAGACTTGGTGTAGTGGTTACACTCCCAGAACAGTCACATATACGACGTCCAACTGAAGACCGTGTCCCTGTGTCCACTTCCCACTGTTTCTCTTTCAATCTCTCCCTTTGATTTCCAACTTGTCTCTATAAAGTGTTAAAAGACTTTTAAAAAATCTGTAAACACAGTGCCTTCGGGAAAGCATTGAGACCCCATAACCTTTTTCCACATTTTGTTACGTTACAGCCTTACTCTAAAATTGATTCAATTGTTTTTTTACCCTTATCAATCTACACACAATACCCCATAATGACGAAGCAAAAACATGTTTTTAGAAAATTTTGCTAATTTATGAGAAACTGAAATATCACATTTACATAAGTATTCAGACCTTTCACTCAGTACTTTGTTGAAGCACCTTTGGCAGCGATTACAGCCGCTGGTCTTCTTGAGTATGACGCTACAAGCTTGGCAAAACTGTATTTGGGGAGTTTCTCCCATTCTTCTCTGCAGATCCTCTCAAGCTCTGTCAGGTTGAATGGGGAGCGTTGCTGGACAGCTATTTTCAGGTCTCTCCAGAGATGTTTGATCGGTTTCAGGTCCGGGCTCTGGCTGGGACACTCAAGGACATTCAGAGACTTGTCCCGAAGCCACTCCTGCATTGTCTTGGCTGCGTGCTTAGAGTCATTGTCCTGCTGGAAGGTGAACCTCTGCCCGAGTCTAAGGTCCTGAGTGTCTTGGCTGCGTGCTTAGGGCCGTTGTCCTGCTGGAAGGTGAACCTCTGCCCGAGTCTAAGGTCCTGAGTGTCTTGGCTGCGTGCTTAGGGCCGTTGTCCTGCTGGAAGGTGAACCTCTGCCCGAGTCTAAGGTCCTGAGTGTCTTGGCTGCGTGCTTAGAGTCATTGTCCTGCTGGAAGGTGAACCTCTGCCCGAGTCTAAGGTCCTGAGTGTCTTGGCTGCGTGCTTAGGGCCGTTGTCCTGCTGGAAGGTGAACCTCTGCCCGAGTCTAAGGTCCTGAGTGTCTTGGCTGCGTGCTTAGGGCCGTTGTCCTGCTGGAAGGTGAACCTCTGCCCGAGTCTAAGGTCCTGAGTGTCTTGGCTGCGTGCTTAGGGCCGTTGTCCTGTTGTCTTCCTTTCCTGTGGCGGTCCTTTTGAGAGCCAGTTTCATCTGGTTGACTACATTCAGCTTGACTACCTGGCTGAGAGAATGCCAAGAATGTTTATTTTTTTAAACACTTTTTTTGGTCACTACATGATTCCATATGTGTTATTTCACAGTTTTGATGTCTTCACTGTTATTCTACAATGTAGAAAATAAGAGAAATAAATAAATAAGAAAAAACCTTGAATGAGCAGGTGTCCAAACTTCTGACTGGTAGTGTATATATATTAATTAATTAATATTAATATATTAATGGTATTACACACATGGTGTCACGTGCGTCTTCTTCGTGGAAATGACTGGATCAAGGTACAGCGTGGTGAGCGTACATTTCTCTTTATTATAAATGTCAGCAACAAAAACAAGAAACAACACAAAAAAGAAAAACGAATGTGAAGCTGACTACAGGTCACTAACAAAGACAACTACCACAAAATGCAAAAGGAAAAAGGCTGCCTAAGTATGATTCCCCAGTCAGAGACGACGATAGACAGCTGTCAAATCGAATCAAATCAAAACAAATGTATTGATATAGCCCTTCGTACATCAGCTGATATCTCAAAGTGCTGTACAGAAACCCAGCCTAAAACCCCAAACAGCAAGCAAATGCAGGTGTAGAAGCACGGTGGCTAGGAAAAAACTCCCTAGAAAGGCCAAAACCTAGGAAGAAACCTATAGAGGAACCAGGCTATGAGGGGTGGCCAGTCCTCTATTGGCTGTGCTGGGTAGAGAGGAACCAGGCTATGAGGGTGGAAAAACTCCCTGGAAATGATCATAAATGACCAGCATGTCCCTGATTGAGAACCACACCCGGCCAAACACAAAGAAATAGAAAACATAGAAATACAGAACATAGAGTTTCCCACCCGAGTCACACCCTGACCAACCAAACATAGAGAATAAAAATATCTCTAGGGTCAGGGTGTGACACATGGTGAAACATTTCGTTATATTTTTTTTAAACATTTTTTTTTTTTAGTTCATAAGAGGTTTGGGAAAGAAATATGCTTTTGGTAATGATTTCTCCCAAAAACGTATTCAAGTCTTTGACGTGGTTTCCCAGGCGACCTAAACCCCTGTCTTCCCACAAAACAAGCTGTGTCCAGCAAAAATCTTATTTTAATTTATCTGACTTTTATGTCAAGCCCTTATATCTATGTCTATGTCTATGTGGTCCTTCTGTAGCTCAGTTGGTAGAGCATGGCGCTTGTAACGCCAGGGTAGTGGGTTCGATCCCCGGGACCACCCATACGTAGAATGTATGCACACATGACTGTAAGTCGCTTTGGATAAAAGCGTCTGCTAAATGGCATATATTATATATATGTCAATGAAGTGTTTTACCATGTTATTACCTCACAATGAAGGGAGTGAGTGATACAGCTGTGTGTGTGTGTGTGTGTGTGTGTGTGTGTGTGTGTGTGTGTGTGTGTGTGTGTGTGTGTGTGTGTGTGTGTGTGTGTGTGTGTGTGTGTGTGTGTGTGTGTGTGTGTGTGTGTGTGTGTGTGTGTGTGTGTGTGTGTGTGTGTGTGTGTGTGTGTGTGTGTGTGTGTCTTTAGGGATGGGTCCTATCCACATGAATGAGGTCCAGTGTCTGGGGACGGAGAAGTCGATGTGGAACTGTGGCTTTAAGAACATAACCTCAGAGGACTGCCAGCATGTAGAAGACGCTGCTGTGAGGTGCAACACTCCATACATGGCTCTGGAGAACTCGGTCAGAGACTAACTAATTCAGTTTAAACTCAGTTCCATTCTGTTTAATGAACTTCAATCATCCCAGAGGGGCCAGTTAGTGTCATTTCCTGTTTTACTGATTTCCTGTTTTACTGTAAACACGTTGTACCCGTATTTGACAAGATGATGTTCATGTGATCATACAAGTCATACCACACATAACTAGTCTAAACTAGTCTAAACTAGTAGCGCTGAAGATCAGTGTTGAAATTTAAAGGGAACTTTTGATTGAGCCGACATAATACAGTGTTTACAGTAATACAGTGTTTACAGTAATACAGTGTTTACCGTAATACAGTGTTTACAGTAATGCAGTGTTTACATTAATACAGTGTTTACAGTAATGCAGTGTTTACCGTAATACAGTGTTTACAGTAATACAGTGTTTACAGTAATGCAGTGTTTACCGTAATACAGTGTTTACATTAATGCAGTGTTTACATTAATACAGTGTTTACAGTAATACAGTGTTTACCGTAATACAGTGTTTACAGTAATGCAGTGTTTACAGTGTTTACAGTAATACAGTGTTTACCGTAGTGTTTACAGTAATACAGTGTTTACAGTAATACAGTGTTTACAGTAATGCAGTGTTTACAGTAATGCAGTGTTTACAGTAATGCAGTGTTTACAGTAATGCAGTGTTTACCGTAATTCAGTGTTTACAGTAATACAGTGTTTACCGTAATACAGTGTTTACAGTAATGCAGTGTTTACAGTAATACAGTGTTTACAGTAATGCAGTGTTTACCGTAATTCAGTGTTTACAGTAATACAGTGTTTACCGTAATACAGTGTTTACAGTAATACAGTGTTTACAGTAATACAGTGTTTACAGTAATGCAGTGTTTACAGTAATACAGTGTTTACAGTAATACAGTGTTTACAGTAATGCAGTGTTTACAGTAATGCAGTGTTTACAATAATGCAGTGTTTACAGTAATACAGTGTTTACAGTAATGCAGTGTTTACAGTATTGCAGTGTTTACAGTAATACAGTGTTTACAGTAATACAGTGTTTACAGTAATGCAGTGTTTACAGTAATACAGTGTTTACAGTAATGCAGTGTTTACAGTAATGCAGTGTTTACAGTAATGCAGTGTTTACAGTAATACAGTGTTTACAGTAATACAGTGTTTACCGGACACGGGAACATTGCCTTTAAATTTAAAATGAAATGTAATATACTGTTGACTTTCAGCACTACAGATTGAATCTAGGCTTAAGTAAAAATATAGTTAAGCAAACGGGGGAGGTGGGGAGGTATTATATTTACTGTGAATTTTTAACAGTTTATTGATCGGCGATGTGTTGATAGATCCCTGATTGGGCAGAAATGCTGTAGTAATGTTCAATACAATCTTAGTAGTATTGTGTACCTTGATCTTAGTAGTATTGTGATCAGAGATGTAAACCTGGACGCATCCTGACTATGTGATGTGTGTCATGATGTCCTTTATTTACTCTCATCAAACACATGCCTTTAACAATAAATAACAATACATGCCTTTAACAATACATAACTTTAACAATACATACCAATACATAACTTTAACAATACATAACTTTAACAATACATACCAATACATAACAATACATGCCTTTAACAATACATAACAATACATAACAATACATACCTTTAACAATACATACCAATACATACATTTAACAATACATACCAATACATAACAATACATACCTTTAACAATACATACCAATACATAACAATACATGCCTTTAACAATACATACCAATGCATAACAATACATGCCTTTAACAATACATAACAATACATAACTTTAACAATACATACCAATACATACCACTACATAACAACACATAACAATACATACCACTACATAACAATACATAACAATACATACCACTACATACCACTACATAACAATACATAACAATACATAACTTTAACAATACATACCAATACATGCCTTTAACAATACATTTACATTTACATTTAAGTAATTTAGCAGACGCTCTTATCCAGAGCGACTTACAAATTGGATACATACCTTTAACAATACATAACAATACATCACAATACATACCAATACATAACAATACAAAACAATACATAACACTACATAACAATACATAACAATACATACCAATACATGCCTTTAACAATACATAACACTACATAACAATACATACCAATACATAACAATACATGCCTTTAACACTACATAACAATACATACCAATACATGCCTTTAACAATACATAACACTACATAACACTACATAACACTACATAACACTACATAACAATACATAACAATACATAACAATACATGCCTTTAACACTACATAACAATACATACATTTAACAATACATAACAATACATACCAATACATGCCTTTAACAATACATAACAATACATAACACTACATAACACTACATAACAATACATAACAATACATACCAATACATAACAATACATGCATTTAACACTACATAACAATGCATACCAATACATGCCTTTAACAATACATAACACTACATAACACTACATAACAATACATACCAATACATGCCTTTAACAATACATAACAATACATAACACTACATAACACTACATAACAATACATACCAATACATGCCTTTAACAATACATAACACTACATAACACTACATAACACTACATAACACTACATAACAATACATAACAATACATGCCTTTAACACTACATAACAATACATACATTTAACAATACATAACAATACATACCAATACATGCCTTTAACAATACATAACAATACATAACACTACATAACACTACATAACAATACATAACAATACATACCAATACATAACAATACATGCATTTAACACTACATAACAATGCATACCAATACATGCCTTTAACAATACATAACACTACATAACACTACATAACAATACATACCAATACATGCCTTTAACAATACATAACAATACATAACACTACATAACACTACATAACACTACATAACAATACATACCAATACATGCCTTTAACAATACATAACACTACATAACAATACATAACAATACATAACACTACATAACAATACATACCAATACATGCCTTTAACAATACATAACACTACATAACAATACATAACAATACATAACACTACATAACAATACATACCAATACATGCCTTTAACAATACATAACACTACATAACAATACATAACAATACATAACACTACATAACACTACATAACACTACATAACAATACATACCAATACATGCCTTTAACAATACATAACACTACATAACAATACATAACAATACATAACACTACATAACAATACATACCAATACATGCCTTTAACAATACATAACACTACATAACACTACATAACAATACATACCAATACATGCCTTTAACAAAACATAACACTACATAACAATACATAACACTACATAACACTACATAACAATACATACCAATACATGCCTTTAACAATACATAACCCTACATAACACTACATAACAATACATAACACTACATAACAATACATACCAATACATGCCTTTAACAATACATAACACTACATAACAATACATAACACTACATAACACTACATAACACTACATAACACTACATACCAATACATGCCTTTAACAATACATAACACTACATAACACTACATAACAATACATACCAATACATGCCTTTAACAATACATAACACTACATAACACTACATAATAATACATAACACTACATAACAATACATAACAATACATAACACTACATAACACTACATAACACTACATAACAATACATAATAATACATAACAATACATGCCTTTAACACTACATAACAATACATAACAAAGAGCTTCAATAACCCTTAACCTAATGTATAGCACCCAATTAGTCCTGTTCAACAGGGAATAGGGTTCTATAGGGCCCTGGTCTATAGTAGTGCACTATATATGGAACAGGGTTCTATAGGGCCCTGGTCTATAATAGTGCACTATATAGGGAACAGGGTTCTATAGGGCCCTGGTCTATAGTAGTGCACTATATAGGGAACAGGGTTCTATAGGGCCCTGGTCTACAGTAGTGCACTATATAGGGAACAGGGTTCTATAGGGCCCTGGTCTATAGTAGTGCACTATATAGGGAACAAGGTTCTATAGGGCCCTGGTCTATAGTAGTGCACTATATAGGGAACAGGGTTCTATAGGGCCCTGGTCTATAGTTGTGCACTATATAGGGAACAGGGTTCTATAGGGCCCTGGTCTATAGTAGTGCACTATATAGGGAACAGGGATCCATTTGAGATGCAGACATAGTATGTCTACACTCTTAGAAAACAAGGTGCTTACAGAGCATTCGGAAAGTATTCAGACCCCTTGACTTTTTGTACATTTTGTTACGTTACAGCCTTATTCTAATAAAGGATGGAATTAAGTAAAATCTACACACAATAAACCATAATGACAAAGTGAAAACAGATTTTTAGAAATGTCCGCAAGTGTAACAAATATATATTTTTTTCTCCAGAAATGCATTATATACATAGGTATTCAGACCCTTTGCTATGAGACTCAATATTGAGCTCAGGTACATCCTGTTTCCATTGATCATCCTTGAGATGTTTCTACAATTTCATTGGAGTCCACCTGTGGTAAATTCAATTGATTGCACATGATTTGGAAAGGCACACCTGTCTACATATCTATATAAGGTCCCACAAGTTGACAGTGCATGTCAGACCAAAAACCAAGCCATGAGGTCAAAGGAATTGTCCGTAGAGCGCAGAGACAGGATTGTGTCGAGGCACAGATCTGAGGAAGGGTACCAAAGAATTGTCCCCAATAACACAGTGGCCTCCATCATTCTTAAATGGGAGAAGTTTGGAACCACCAAGACTCTTCCTAGAGCTGGCTGCCCATCCAAAATGAGCAATCAGGGGAGAAGGGCCTTGACCAAGAACCTGATGATCACTCTGACAGAGCTCCAGAGTTCCTGTGTGGAGATGGGAGAACCTTCCAGAAGGACAACCATCTCTGCGGCACTCCACCAATCAGGCCTTTATGGTAGAGTGGCCAGACAGAAGCCACTCCTCAGTAAAAAGCACATTACAGCCCGCTGGTAGTTTGCCAAAAGACACCTAAAGGACTCTCAGACCATGAAAAACAAGATTCTCTGGTTTGATGAAACCAAGATTGAACTCTTTGGCCTGAATGCCAAGCATCACGTCTGGAAGAAACCTTGCTCCATCCCTACGGTGAAGTATGGTGCTGGCAGCATCATGCTGTGGGGATGTTATGCAGTGTCAAGGACTGGGAGACTAGTCAGGATTGAGAGAAAGATAACAGAGCTAAATGCAGAGAGATCCTTGATGAAAACCTGCTCCAGAGCTCTCAGGACCTCAGACTGGTGTAACGATTCTCCTCTTCTTCTGACGAGAAGTAAGAGAGGAGTAAGAGAGGTCGGACCAATGTGCAGCGTGGTAAGTGTCCATTTTAATATATAACACTGAACACTACAAAATACAAAATAACAACGTGAATGGACAAACGAAGATCGAAACATTCCCGTATGGTACAAACACAGACACAGGAAACAATCACCCACCACTCAAAAGTGAAACCAGGCTACCTAAGTATGGTTCTCAATCAGGGACAACGATTGACAGCTGCCTCTGATTGAGAACCATACCAGGCCAAACACAGAAATCCCAAAACATAGAAAAAGGAACATAGACAACCCACCCAACTCACACCCTGACCATACTAAAACAAAGACAAAACAAAAGAACTAAGGTCAGAACGTAATAACTGGGGCGAAGGTTCACCTTCCAACAGGACAACGACCCTAAGCACACAGCCAAGACAAACCAGGAGTGGCTTCAGGATAAGTCTCTGAATGTCCTTGAGTGGCCCAGCCAGAGCCCGGACTTGAACCCTGATCAAACATCTCTGGAGAGACCTGAAAATAGCTGTGCAGCAACGCTCCCCATCCAACCTGACAGAGCTTGAGAGAATCTGATGAGAATAATGGGTCTTAATACTTATGTAAATGGAATATTTTGAGAAAAAAACAACCTGTTATGGGCTATTGATTGATGAGGGAAAGAAACCATTGAATCTATTCTAGAATAAGGCTGTAACGTAACAAAATGACGTAAAAAAATCAAGGGGTCTGAATATTTTCCGAATGCACTGTATCTAGAACCTTTCCACAGAGGGTTCTACACGGAACCCAAAAGGGTTCTACCTAGAACCAAAAAGGTTCTACCTAGAACCAAAAACCTAGAACCAAAAAGGTTCTACCTAGAACCAAAAAGGTTATCCTATGGGGACAGACGAAGAACCCTTTTGGAACCCGTTTTTCGAAGAGTGTGGCTAAATGTCCTGTATTCAGCCGGACCTTACTTCCCCCATCTTCGCACTCCTACTCGTACACACCCGCCCTCTGCTTCCTAACCCGTCTGCCCCCACAGATCCGCCTGACAGGGGGCCGTACGCGGTATGAGGGGCGGGTGGAGGTGCTGAGCACAGAGGCTAACGGGACCAGGAGCTGGGGCCTGATATGTGGAGGGGCCTGGGGCACCAAGGAGGCCATGGTGGCCTGCAGACAGCTGGGGCTAGGCTACGCTAACAACGGCCTGCAAGTAGGTCTATTAGCCAAGCTAACTGCTTTTCCACTGCTAATATAATATGCTCAAACCAGATTATAACTGTGGACTACAATTACCATGAATCTCCAACCTCACTTACCATGGCAACTATGGAACACACGTACATCCCCTCAACCAATCATGATAATACATGAATCCCCTCATGATAATGTAACGAATCAGACATCGTCCGCGGACCTCTCACTGTCTTAACCAATAGACCAGTGGTATTCAGAGTTGGGGTCACGCTGGGTAATTGCAGTGTGGTCGCCAAATTTTAAAACCGAAAATGCAGAGTACAGATCCTTTTATGGGACAATATGCAAACTCCATTCCATATTGAGAAAGATAATTTGAAAATAACATTTTATTGAGTATGTATTTGTTAACTCAATTTTGATAGGAGATAAGAAAAAATTGGGTCCCCAGAAATTCTCGGGTAAAAAATTAGGTCCTCACTTGACAAGTTTGAATACCACTGGTTTATACTAAATCCCCCAACCCCACCCCATTGCTGCGGGTGATGAGCCAACAGCCAACCATAACATACCAGGTGGCGACACCTCATTGGTTCTCCCTACCCACCAGGAAGGAACCAATGTGGCTCCCTCGCTCCATGACTCACCCTGACATGAACATTCTGACATGTTTATTCTATGAGTCTATGGACTAATCTCACAGCAGCAGCTGCATCAGCAAACCCCTGGCCCTCAAGGACTGACATGTTATTCTATGAGACACTGGGCCCTCAAGGACTGACATGTTATTCTATGAGACACTGGGCCCTCAAGGACTGACATGTTATTCTATGAGACACTGGGCCCTCAAGGACTGACATGTTATTCTATGAGACACTGGGCCCTCAAGGACTGACATGTTATTCTATGAGACACTGGGCCCTCAAGGACTGACATGTTATTCTAGGGTGTTGGGGGTACTGGAGGGTACTGGAGGACCAGGGTGTAGGGGGTACTGGAGGACCAGGGTGTAGGGGTGTTGGGGGTACTGGAGGACCAGGGTGTTGGGGGTACTGGAGGACCAGGGTGTTGGGGGCTACTGGAGGACCAGGGTGTTGGGGGTACTGGAGGACCAGGGTGTTGGGGGCTACTGGAGGACCAGGGTGTTGGGGGTACTAGAGGACCAGGGTGTTGGGGGTACTAGAGGACCAGGGTGTTGGGGGTACTGGAGGACCAGGGTGTAGGGGGTACTGGAGGACCAGGGTGTTGGGGGTACTGGAGGACCAGGGTGTAGGGGTGTTGGGGGTACTGGAGGACCAGGGTGTAGGGGTGTTGGGGGTACTGGAGGACCAGGGTGTAGGGGTGTTGGGGGTACTGAGGACCAGGGTGTTGGGGGTGCTGGAGGACCAGGGTGTTGGGGGTACTAGAGGACCAGGGTGTTGGGGGTACTGGAGGACCAGGGTGTTGGGGGGGGGACCAGGGTACTGGAGGACCAGGGTGTTGGGGGTACTGGAGTACCAGGGTGTTGGGGGTACTGGAGGACCAGGGTGTTGGGGGTACTGGAGGACCAGGGTGTTGGGGGTACTGGAGGACCAGGGTGTTGGGGGTACTGGAGGACCAGGATGTTGGGGGTACTGGAGGACCAAGGTGTTGGGGGTACTGGAGGACCAGGGTGTTGGGGGTACTGGAGGACCAGGGTGTTGGAGGTACTGGAGGACCAGGGTGTTGGGGGTACTGGAGGACCAGGGTGTTGGGGGTACTGGAGGACCAGGGTGTTGGGGGTACTGGAGGACCAGGGTGTTGGGGGGTACTGGAGGACCAGGGTGTTGGGGGTACTGGAGGACCAGGGTGTTGGGGGTACTGGAGGACCAGGGTGTTGGGGGTACTGGAGGACCAGGGTGTAGGGGTTACTGGAGGACCAGGGTTTTGGGGTGTTGGGGGTACTGGAGGACCAGGGTGTTGGGGGTACTGGAGGACCAGGGTGTTGGGGGGGGGTGTACTGGAGGACCAGGGTGTTGGGGGTACTGAAGGACCAGGGTGTTGAGGGTTACTGGAGGACCAGGGTGTTGGGGGTCCTGGAGGACCAGGGTGTTTGGGGGTACTGGAGGACCAGGGTGTTGGGGGTACTGGAGGACCAGGGTGTTGGGGTGTTGGGGGTACTGGAGGACCAGGGTGTTGGGGGTATTGGAGGACCAGGGTGTTGGGGGTACTGGAGGACCAGGGTGTTGGGGGTACTGGAGGACCAGGGTGTTTCGGGGTACTGGAGGACCAGGGTGTTGGGGGTACTGGAGGACCAGAGTGTTGGGGGTACTGGAGGACCAGAGTGTTGGGGGCTACTGGAGGACCAGGGTGTTGGGGGTACTGGAGGACCAGAGTGTTGGGGGCTACTGGAGGACCAGGGTGTTGGGGGTACTGGAGGACCAGGGTGTTGGGGGTACTGGAGGACCAAAGTGTTGGGGGTACTGGAGGACCAGAGTGTTGGGGGCTACTGGAGGACCAGGGTGTTGGGGGTACTGGAGGACCAGGGTGTTGGGGGGACTGGAGGACCAGGGTGTTGGGGGTACTGGAGGACCAGGGTGTTGGGGGTACTGGAGGACCAGGGTGTTGGGGGTACTGGAGGACCAGAGTGTTGGGGGTATTGGAGGACCAGAGTGTTGGGGTACTGGAGGACCAGGGTGTAGGGGTACTGGAGGACCAGGGTGTTGGGGGAGGACCAGAGTACTGGAGGACCAGGGTGTTGGGGGTAGGGTGTTGGGGGTACTGGAGGACCAGGGTGTTGGGGGTACTGGAGGACCAGAGTGTTGGGGGTACTGGAGGACCAGAGTGTTGGGGGCTACTGGAGGACCAGGGTGTTGGGGGTACTGGAGGACCAGAGTGTTGGGGGGTACTGGAGGACCAGGGTGTTGGGGGTACTGGAGGACCAGGGTGTTGGGGGTACTGGAGGACCAGAGTGTTGGGGGTACTGGAGGACCAGAGTGTTGGGGGTATTGGAGGACCAGACTACAGACAGGACATCTGATTGACGTCTCCTTGGGGATAAGTCTGAGACGTAAATCCCCAGTGGAAATGCACAGAAAGTGGCCTATCACTGACATCCCCTAGGGCCCTTCTGCAGGTGCGTATCGTGGGAGGCAGGACGTACTATGAGGGCCGTGTGGAGGTTCAGGTGGGGGCGCGGTGGGGCACAGTGTGCTCTGCAGGCTGGACCACTAAAGAGGCCATGGTAGCCTGCAGACAGCTAGGCCTGGGATACTCCATGCATGCCATCACTGTGAGTAAACACTGGGAGAAGAAGAAATGTAAATACCGCGGCTCATTCCTACGAGCCAAGGTATTCTACTCCCTTATCACCATACAGGGATATGTAGTTGTCTTACCTGACAGAGACTCACATCGGAGTTATCTTGTTGAAGGTAATTAACGTCCAAGAAAAGAGAAACCGGCACACTGCTCTTTAATCAAGCTATGCTACCAGCAAGAGCAGCGTTCGGGTTTCTCTTTTCTTTAAAGCACAGAGAAGAAAGTCAATAGTTCTCTGAGTTAAGGTATTCTACTGTACTGCCTTATCATAGTTGTAAGGTGTCTTTTAGTCAGAGGCTGAGCAAGTGGCTTTTCCCAGGCAGTTTGATGAGATGGGCAATCAATTTCATCAGTCGTTTATAAATTGTTGATTGTGCACAAATTTAAATGCATTTATCTGCCATAAATTAGCATGAATGCTAACCTAATTGACATACTGTATATCACTCCTCACCTCTCCAACTTGCTAGCTGATGTGTGGTGACCATTCTGGCACAAATGAGTTGCATCACTCAGGTGGGTGCTACACATTGGTGGTGGATGAGTTGGATGAGGAAGAGGTGAGTTTCCCCAGTACACAAGAAAACAAAAAAAAGTTTTCTCTAGAACGGGGATGGGCAACTCCAGTCTTTAGGGGGCCAGAGTGTTGTCACAGTTTTTCCCAACCCTGATTAAACTAATCACGTTCTAAATTGAAGATCATAATTAGTTGATTATTGGAGTCAGGTGTGCTAGATGGGGGAAAAGGGGTGACGAAAGTTGCCCATCCTTGATGTAGAACATAAAAGGGCTCTTTTGGCTGTCGCCATGGTTGAACCCATTGATGAATCTGTCGCCATGGTTGAACCCATTGATGAATCTGTCGCCATGGTTGAACCCATTGATGAATCTGTCGCCATGGTTGAACCCATTGATGAATCTGTCGCCATGGTTGAACCCATTGATGAATCTGTCGCCATGGTTGAACCCATTGATGAATCTGTCGCCATGGTTGAACCCATTGATGAATCTGTCGCCATGGTTGAACCCATTGATGAATCTGTCGTCATGGTTGAACCCATTGATGAATCTGTCGCCATGGTTGAACCCATTGATGAATCTGTCGTCATGGTTGAACCCATTGATGAATCCATTTCGGTTGCAGATAGAACCCTTTTCACAGAGGGTTCTACGTTCAAGTCAAAAACCGGGTTCTAACTGGGACCCACAACAGTCATTAGGAGGGTTCTTCCGTGGGGACACCTAAAGAACCCTTTTGGATTTATTTGTTTCTATGTGTGTATTGCACTTTGAGTTACTGGCAAAAACACTTTATAAATCAGAACCTCTTAATGCCTGTGCTCTGTTTGTGTGTTTGTTTTGTTTATCCTGCCCCCCCCCCCCCGCCCCCCATCTCTAAGGAAACATGGTACTGGGACAGCAGTAACGTAACAGAGATGGTGATGAGTGGAGTGAAGTGTACAGGGAGCGAGATGTCTCTGAGCCACTGTCAGCATCACAAAACCGTCAGCTGTCAGAAGACAGCTGCTAAGTTCTCTGCCGGCGTCATCTGTTCAGAGAGTGAGTTACGCTGTTTATAATTGGACGTAACAGTGTTATGACACAATCGTAAGCGTTAGTAACACAGTAACAGAATCATAAACATGAATAAACCCTACGATTCTAGAGTGGGTGACCAGAATGCTCAACCAGTATGAGCTAGATAAAGTATTGGTTTGTTATTATACATTGATACAGATATAGTATTGGTCTGTTATTATACAATGATACAGATATAGTATTGGTCTGTTATTATACATTGATACAGATATAGTATTGGTCTGTTATTATACAATGTAATCAACTGACATAGAAGGAACTAAAATTGAGCTGGAAACTACATGTTGACGATTTGACTGTTATTACCCTCTTCTCTCTTCTCCTCCTCTTCATCCCTCGTCTCCTCCTCCTATCTCCTCTTCATCCCTCGTCTCCTCTCCTCTTCCTCCTCTCCTCCTCTCCTCCCCCTCTCCTCCTCTCCTCCCCCTCTCCTCTTCCTATCTCCTCCCCCTCTCCTCTTCCCTCGTCTCCCATCCTCCTCCTCTCCTCCCTCCTCTCCTCCCCCTCTCCTCTTCCTATCTCCTTCTCTCCTCCTCCTCTCCTCCCCTCCTCCCTCTCCTCCTCTCCTCCTCCCCCACCCCTCCTCCCCCCTCTCCTCTTCCTATCTCCTCCTCTCCTCCTCCCCCACCCCCTCCTCCTCCTCTCCTCCTCCTCTCCTCCTCCCAGCTGCGTCTGACCTGGTCCTGAATGCTCCCCTGGTCCAGCAGTCTGTGTACATTGAGGACCGCCCGCTCCACATGTTGTACTGCGCAGCGGAGGAGAACTGTCTGTCTAAGTCTGCTGCTAGTGCTAACTGGCCCTACGGACACCGCCGCCTGCTACGGTTCTCCTCTCAGATCCACAACATCGGACGGGCCGACTTCAGACCCAAGGCCGGACGCCACTCCTGGGTCTGGCACGCCTGTCACGGGTAACTATGGCAACCTAGTCATCTAGATTTGTGGTTCCCAAACGTTCTATAGTCCCGTACCCCTTCAAACATTCAACCTCCAGCTGCGTACCCCCTCTAGAACCGGGGTCAGCGCACTCTCAAATGTTGTTTTTTTGCCATCATTGTAAGCCTGCCACACACACACACACACACACACACACACACACACACACACACACACACACACACACACACACACACACACTACACGATACATTTATTAAACATCAGAATGAGTGTGAGTTTTTGTCACAACCCGGCTCGTGGGAAGTGACAAAGAGCTCTTATAGGACCAGGCCACAAATAATAATATAATAATAATAATTTTGCTCTTTATTTAACCATCTTACATATAAAACTTTATTTGTTCATCTAAAATGGTGAATAACTCACCACAGGATTAATGAGAAGGGTGTGCTTGAAAGGATGCACATAACTCTGTAATGTTGGGTTGTATTGGAGAGAGTCTCAGTCTTAAATCATTTTCCACACACAGTCTGTGTCTGCATTTAGTGTTCAGGCCAGTGAGGGCCGAGAATCCACTCTCACATAGGTACGTGGTTGCAAAGGGCATCAGTTTCTTTTTTGCCAAGGCAGGATACTCTGAGCGCAGCCCTATCCAGAAATCTGACAGTGGCTTCTGATTTAAATTAGATTTTTACAGAACCGCTTGTTGCAATTTCGATGAGGCTCTCTGGTTCAGATATCGGTAAGTGGACTGGAGGCAGGGCATGAAAGGGATAACGTATCCAGTTGTTTGTGTTGTCCATTTTGGGAAAGTACCTGTGTAATTGCCCACCCAACTCACTCAGGGGCTTCGCTGTATCCCATTTGACATTGTCCGGAAACTTGAGTTCAATGATTATATTAGATATGATATTAGATTATATTAGTTAATATATTAGATTATATTAGTTAATATATTAGATTAGATTAGTTAATATTAGATATTAGATTAGTTAATAGATTAGATTAGATTAGTTAATATATTAGATTATATTAGTTTATATTAGATTAGATTAGTTAATATATTAGATTATATTAGTTAATATATTAGATTAGATTAGTTAATATTAGATATTAATTAGACAATATATTAGATTAGATTTGGTTAATAGATTAGATTAGATTAGTTACAAAGACAAACCGTTAATATATTAGATTAGATTAGCTCTAATAATTAGATTAAACCGTTAATAGATTAGATTATATTAGTTAATATATTAGATTAGATTAGTTAATATATTAGGCTAGATTAGCCCTAATAAAGATTAATTAGTTAATTTAGATATTAGATTAGTTAACAAAGACAAACCGTTAATAGCTTTGGGCTCTGTTAGCTCTAACAAAGACAAACCGTTAATATATTGGATTAGATTAGCCCTAATAAAGACAATTAGTTAATAGATTTGATTATATGTGCCCTGAACAAAGACAAAATATAAGCTTTGGGCTATGTGCCCTGAACAAAGACAAAGTTAATATATTGATTAGCTTTGGGCTAATGTATTAGATTAGAAATAAAGACAAAGTTAATATTTAGGCTAGATTAGCCCTAACAAAGATTAAAGTTAACTTAATACAAAACAGGTGGGGGAAAAGGGTATATTAGATTAGATTAGTTAATATATTAATTAGAAACAATATCAGATTAGATTAGTTAATAGATTAGATTATATTAGTTAATATATTAGATTAGATTATTAATAGAACCATAGTTAATAATTAGATTAGATAGAATATTAGATTATATTACATATTAGAAAAATATATTAGAATATATTAGTTACTATATTAGATTATGATTAGTTAAGATAGATTATGATTAGTTCATATATTAGATTAGATTAGTTAATAGATTAGATTATATTAGTTAATATATTAGATTAGATTAGTTAATGACAGGTTAGATTAGGTTAGTTAATAGGTTAGATTAGATTAGTTAATATATTAGATATTACAGGTATATTAGGTTAACAGGTATGACAGATTACCTTAGACTGGTAAATAGTTTTTAATAATTAGTTAATAGATTAGATTAGCATTAGTTATGCAGCCACTACCACAGCATTATACATCTTCACCCATTAGATTAGATTAGTTAATGGGATTAAGGTGGCTGAGGGACACAAGGCCTAGTTAATATATGGAGATTAGATTAGTTAATAGGGTAGATTAGGGAGGCAAACCAATCAAAATTAGTTAATACTTCCATTAATTAGAACAGATTAGATTAGTTAATAGCCATTAGATTATATTAGAATATATTAGATGGCCAGCCAATCAAATTAGCCTATATTTTAATATATTAAGATTAGGGATTAGTTATAGATTAGATTATATTAGTTAAATATTTTAGATTATCTAATTTTGGATTATATTAGTTATTTTTAGATTAAAAGTCTAATAAACTGTGTTTTTTAGGTTAGATTAGTTAATAGGTTAGGAGTATATCTGTTTCTCCAGATTAGGAGTTAATATCTTGTTCTCCAGGTAATAGTTATTAGTGTTAATATATTAGATTAGTTAGTTAATATATCTGATTATCTTAGGTATCTTAATTAGGTAGGAATGTTATATGTTAGTTAATCCAGGTAGGAGTGTATCTTGTTCTCCAGGTAATATATTAGATTCTGTTAGTTAATATATTAGATAGGAGTGTATATATTAGATTCTCCAGGTATTAATATATTAGATTAGATTAGTTAATATATTAGATTAGATTAGGTATATATTAGATTATAGATTAGTTAATATATTAGATGTTCTATATTAGATTAGTTAGTTAATATATTGATTAGTTAGTTAATATATTAGATTAGATTGTGTTATATAAGATTAGATTAGGAGTATATCTGTTATATTAGTTCTCCATTAGATTAGTTAATATCTGTGTTTAGATTAGTTAATATATCTGTGTTCTTAATATATTAGATTAGATTAGTTAATATATTGTTCTCCAGGTTAGGAGTATATTAATTGATTAGATTAGGTAATATATTAGATTAGATTAGTTAATATATGTGATTCTTAGTTATATATTAGATTAGATTAGTTAATATCTTAGTTAGTTAGTTAATATATTAGGATTAGTATTGTTAATATATTAGGTATTAATAATTAGTTAGGAGTATATTAGATTAGTTCTCCAGGTAGGAGTTAATATCTAGTGTTCTCCAGGTATTAGATTAGTTAATATGTTAGTTCTTAAGTATTAGATTAGTTAATATATTAGTTTAGGTAATATATTAGATTAGGAATATATTAGATTAGTTCTCCATTAGGAGTTAATATATGTGTTCTCCATTAGATTAGTTAATATATTAGTTAGTTAATATATTAGATTATATCTGTTAATATATTAGATTAGGAGTATATTGTGTTTAGGTAATCTCTAAGATTATAGGAGTTAATATCTGTGTTCTCTATTAGATGGTAGGAGTGTATCTGTGTTCTCCAGGTATCTCTAAGAGGTAGGAGCTTTCTGTGTTCTCCAAAGACAAACCGGAAGCTTTGGGCTGTGTTCTCTGGACAAAGACAAACCGGAGCTTTGTATATGTGTTCTCCAAAGACAAAGGAAGCTTTCTGTGTTCCTGAACAAAGACAAACCGTGAAGTCTGTGTTCTCCAGGTGCCTCAAAGACAAACCGGAAGCTTTCTGTGTTCTGGACAAAGACAAAGGAGCTTTCTGTGTTCTCCAGGTAAAGACAAACCGTGAAGCTGTGTTCTCTAAGACAAAGGAGTGTATCTGTGTTCTCCAGGTAGGAGTGTTCTGTGTTCTCTGAACAAAGGTAAACCGGAAGCTTTGGGCTGTGTTCTCCAGGTAAAGACAAACCTGTGTTTGGGCTAAGTGGTAGGACAAACCAGGTAGGAGTGTATCTGTGTTCTCCAGGTAGGAGTGTATCTGTGTTCTGGACAAAGACAAAGGAAGCTTTGGGCTGTGTTCTCTGAACAAAGACAAACCGTGAAGCTTTCTGTGTTCCCTGGACAAAGACAAACTGTTCTCTGAAGCTTTGGGCTATCTGTGTTCTCAAAGACAAGGAAGCTTTGGGCTGTGCTCCAGGTATCAAAGAGGTAGGAAGCTGTATCTGTGTTCTCCAAAGTAAACTCTAAGCTTTGGGCTATGTGCCCTGAACAAAGACAAACCGTGTTCTCAAGAGGTAGGAGTGTATCTGCGTTCTCTGAACAAAGGAGTGTATATGTGTTCTCCAGGTAGGGGAAAAGTGTATCTGTGTTCTCTAAGAGGTAGGAGTGTATCTGTGTTCTCCAGGTAGGAGTGTATCTGTGTTCTCTAAGAGGTAGGACAGTTATCTGTGTTCTCTAGGTATTCTAAGAGGTATGAGTATGATGATAACAGTTATGACAGGTAGAGCAGGGCATCACAGATATGGGTTGGGACCTGTATCGATATGACATCGATGCCAGGGATCGACATCACCGACATCAAACCAGGAAACTATATCCTACAGGTGGACTAACATTTTTAATAATTCTTTTTGTTGCATCCCCATGGGGAAGCCACTACCACAGCATGGACATCATAACCCAAAACCTGTGTAACTGCAATGACCAAGGTTTGAACATAAGGCCTCCTTCAAATTTGAGTTGTCAAACTGTGGAGAAATTCAATCAAAACATTTATTCTGTCCATGTAATCAGAACAGATGTATTCTGTCTGCAATGATCAGACTTCCCTGATGGCCAGTAATCAAATCTGCATTTTTCTGTCTAAGATTAGTCTGTCTGCAAATCTGTCTGCATGTACTCTGTCTGCATTTATTCTGTTTTTAGGTATCTGTCTGTCTGTCTGCATGTACTCTGTCTGTGTACTCTGTCTGCATTTATTCTGTCTGTCAATTATTGTGTCTGCATTTATTCTGTCTGCATTGCATGTATCTGTGTTCTGTCATGGTAGGAGTGTGTCTGCATGTTCTCTGTCTAGGAGTGTATCTGTCTGCATGTTCTCTGCAGGTAGTCTGTCTGTGTACTCTGTCTAGCATGTAGTCTGTCTGCAAGTACTCTGTCTGTGTTCTCTGTCTGGATTTATTGTGTCTCCATTTATTCTGTCTGCATTTATTCTGTCTGCAGGTATTCTGTCTGCATTTATTCTAAGAGGTGCATGTATCTGTGTTCTCTAAGAGTATTCTGTCTGCATGTATGTGTTCTCCAGGTATTCTAAGAGGTAGGAGTGTATCTGTGTTCTCTAGGTAGGAGTGTATCTGTGTTCTCTATTTATTCTGTCTGCATGTTCTCTGTCTAGCATGTATTCTGTCTGCAGGTATCTCTAAGTCTGCATGTATTCTGTCTGCATGTACTCTGTCTGCATGTATTCTGTCTGCATGTACTGTGTTCTGCATGTATCTCTATCTGCATGTACTCTGTCTGCATTTATTCTAAGGAGAGCAGGGCATGTCTGCATTTATTCTGTCTGCATTTATTCTGTCTGCATTTATTCTGTCTGCATTTATTCTGTCTGCATCCTATTCTGTCTGGACTACCATTTTTGCATGTATTCTGTCTGCATGTACTCTGTCTGACATGTAACTTCCAAAATGTGCAACTGTACTTTGTCTGCAAACTATTTGAGTTGTCAAACTGTGTGAAATTCTTCTGCATTTATTCTGTCTGCATGTACTCTGTCTGCATGTATTCTGTCTGCATGTACTCTGTCTGCATGTACTCTGTCTGCATTTATTCTGTCTGCATTTATTCTGTCTGCATGTATTCTGTCTGCATTTATTCTGTCTGCATTTATTCTGTCTACATGTACTCTGTCTGCATTTATTCTGTCTGCATGTACTCTGTCTACATGTACTCTGTCTGCATTTATTCTGTCTACATGTACTCTGTTTGCATGTATTCTGTCTGCATGTACTCTGTTTGCATGTATTCTGTCTGCATTTATTCTGTCTGCATGTATTCTGTCTGCATGTACTCTGTTTGCATGTACTCTGTCTGCATTTATTCTGTCTGCATGTACTCTGTTTGCATGTACTCTGTCTGCATTTATTCTGTCTGCATGTACTCTGTCTGCATTTATTCTGTCTGCATTTATTCTGTCTGCATTTATTCTGTCTGCATGTACTCTGTTTGCATGTACTCTGTCTGCATTTATTCTGTCTGCATGTACTCTGTCTGCATTTATTCTGTCTGCATTTATTCTGTCTGCATTTATTCTGTCTACATGTACTCTGTCTGCATTTATTCTGTCTGCATGTATTCTGTCTGCATGTACTCTGTCTGCATGTACTCTGTTTGCATTTATTCTGTCTGCATGTACTCTGTCTGCATTTATTCTGTCTGCATTTATTCTGTCTGCATGTATTCTGTCTGCATGTACTCTGTCTGCATGTACTCTGTCTGCATGTACTCTGTTTGCATTTATTCTGTCTGCATGTATTCTGTCTGCATGTATTCTGTCTGCATGTACTCTGTCTGCATGTACTCTGTCTGCATGTACTCTGTCTGCATGTACTCTGTCTGCATGTACTCTGTCTGCATGTATTCTGTCTGCATGTATTCTGTCTGCATGTATTCTGTCTGCATTTATTCTGTCTGCATGTACTCTGTCTGCATTTATTCTGTCTGCATGTATTCTGTCTGCATGTACTCTGTCTGCATGTACTCTGTTTGCATTTATTCTGTCTGCATTTATTCTGTCTGCATGTACTCTGTCTGCATTTATTCTGTCTGCATTTATTCTGTCTGCATGTACTCTGTCTGCATTTATTCTGTCTGCATTTATTCTGTCTGCATTTATTCTGTCTGCATTTATTATTTCCACATTGCTTTTTCATGGACCTTTTGAAAACTCACCGAACGCCCTTAAGGGCCGGTACCTCCAGACACCGAGCGCCCTTAAGGGCCGGTACCTCCAGACACCGAGCGCCCTTAAGGGCCGGTACCTCCAGACACCGAGCGCCCTTAAGGGCCGGTACCTCCAGACACCGAGCGCCCTTAGGGGCCGGTACCTCCAGACACCGAGCGCCCTTAGGGGCCGTTACCTCCAGACACCGAGCGCCCTTAAGGGCCGGTACCTCCAGACACCGAGCGCCCTTAGGGGCCGGTACCTCCAGACACCGAGCGCCCTTAGGGGCCGGTACCTCCAGACACCGAGCGCCCTTAGGGGCCGGTACCTCCAGACACCGAGCGCCCTTAGGGGCCGGTACCTCCAGACACCGAGCGCCCTTAGGGGCCGTTACCTCCAGACACCGAGCGCCCTTAAGGGCCGGTACCTCCAGACACCGAGCGCCCTTAGGGGCCGGTACCTCCAGACACCGAGCGCCCTTAGGGGCCGGTACCTCCAGACACCGAGCGCCCTTAGGGGCCGGTACCTCCAGACACAGAGCGCCCTTAAGGGCCGGTACCTCCAGACACCGAGCGCCCTTAGGGGCCGGTACCTCCAGACACCGAGCGCCCTTAGGGGCCGGTACCTCCAGACACCGAGCGCCCTTAGGGGCCGGTACCTCCAGACACCGAGCGCCCTTAGGGGCCGGTACCTCCAGACACCGAGCGCCCTTAAGGGCCGGTACCTCCAGACACCGAGCGCCCTTAAGGGTCGGTACCTCCAGACACCGAGCGCCCTTAAAGGGCCGGTACCTCCAGACACCGAGCGCCCTTAGGTGCCGGTACCTCCAGACACACTGCAGATTACGGAGTGACAGAATCATTTTAACGTGAACTCCATATCATTTACCTCTTGTGTTTGACGTTCCACCCTTTCAGATTGTGATCAATCCAAACTTTGAAGTGGCAGAGAGTGACTTCACCAACAACGCCATGAAATGCAACTGCAAGTACGACGGCCACCGGATCTGGCTTCACAACTGCCATATGGGTGAGGAGCTGTACACCGAGATGTGTCATGTTTTATTGAACGGTCACCAGTGTGAATACGGTCCTATAGAGGAAATATGGAGTCATTTCCTGGTTTGTTCCAGACTCTTCCGCTGCTTTCTGTCTCTGACTGTCGGTTGCCCCTACAGGTGATGCCTTCAGTGAGGAGGCAGAGAGGAAGTTTGAGAAATACCCAGGACAGCTCAACAACCAGATCTCATAATCTGCCTAGCAACACACCAATCTCATCAGACCCCCATTGTACAAACAAAAAAAAAGGAGGTGGCTGATGCGTCTAACCATGTTCAACAATGGGATAACCAATCACCTGCCAGAAACCCAATTCATTATCATATCCCAAACCAACCAACCAATCACAACCAACATCATTAAATCACAAGCAACATTCCACAGGGCAGCAGTCAACAAGTGATCTGAGACCAGGATTCAACCCCAACGCATTTTGTCGACCAATAGCACATTTTTAATAAAAGGTATTGTTTCCTGCGTTTGCAGAGACCGCATTCACGGTAAAACGCTCCGTGTGTCGGCTTCAAATGAGCTTTAAAATGTCCAGCTCGCTCTACCGCGGGTCAGATTGAATCCAGGCCTTGACAGGAGGAGCCATGTTATATAGTGAATCATGTGTTGGTATATGCCAGTATTTTTGTTATTATACTTGAATACTTAGTGCTCTAAGATTTTATTTTTTAACAAACTTATTTCAGATTTTGTTTTTGTTCAAACGTGAGTATATTATACTACTTTCTGTCACAGAAGAACAAGTCATACGATATCATACTGGTCTTAATGAATGTTTGACTGATTCATGTCTGACGTTCAACCTTTTCATTCATGTTTTGCTAAAGTTATGAATTAAGTTTTTTTTTTTTTTTGTCCAGTCTGTAGTTTTGAAAGGTGACCCAGAGGTGTATTCACTAGGAACCAAGCAGAAACAAACGAAAACAGGTGAAGGACCTACCTACATTTGTCCAATATAAGCTCTTTGGTTTCGTTGCAAAACGTTTTCAGTTGTTTTGCTACGCTGTGCACTAATGAATACACCTCAGGAGAAGCCGCTCGTCCTTATTGTGCTACAAGACATCTTCATAATGACCTGAGGTATCACAGTCGAACCATCCAATGTTGTTGCATCTCATAGTTCACACGTGAAGATCTATTCAGATCAAATTAAAATCTGGACCTTGAAGCCAGTTCCACTGCTTTTTTCATTCTTCCCCTCTAATCAGGGACTGATTTAGACCTGGGACACCATGTGGGTGATTCCCCTCTAATCAGGGACTGATTTAGACCTGGGACACCAGGTGGGTGATTCTCCTCTAATCAGGGACTGATTTAGACCTGGGACACCAGGTGGGTGATTCTCCTCTAATCAGGGACTGATTTAGACCTGGGACACCAGGTGGGTGATTCCCCTCTAATCAGGGACTGATTTAGACCTGGGACACCATCTGGGTGATTCCCCTCTAATCAGGGACTGATTTAGACCTGGGACACCATGTGGGTGATTCCCCTCTAATCAGGGACTGATTTAGACCTGGGACACCAGGTGGGTGATTCCCCTCTAATCAGGGACTGATTTAGACCTGGGACACCATGTGGGTGATTCCCCTCTAATCAGGGACTGATTTAGACCTGGGACACCAGGTGGGTGATTCCCCTCTAATCAGGGACTGATTTAGACCTGGGACACCAGGTGGGTGATTCCCCTCTAATCAGGGACTGATTTAGACCTGGGACACCAGGTGGGTGCAATTAATCATCAGAAAACCCGTAGTACTCCGGACCCTAGGGTAAACGCAAATTGTAAAGTGTTGGTCCCATGTTTCATGAGCTGAAATAAAAGTTCCCATAAGTTGTCCATATGCACAAAATGCTTATTTCTCTAAAATGTTGTGCACAATTTTTTTTTAAATCCCTGTTATTGAGAATCTCTCCGTTGCCAAGATAATCCATCTACCTGACAGGTGTGGCATATCAAAACAGCATGATCATTACACAGGTGCACCTTGTGCTGGGGACAATAAAAGGCCACTATAAAAGGTGCAGTTTATCACAACACAATGCCACAGCTGTTTTAAGTTTTGAGGGTGCGTGCAATAGGCATGCTGACTTCAGGAATGTCCACCAGAGCTGTTATCAGAGAATTCTCTACCATAAGCCGCCTCCAACGTTTTAGAGAATTTGTCAGTATGTCTAAACAGTCTCACAACCGCAGACCACGCATAACCACGCCAGCCCAGGACCTCCACATCCGGCTTCCTCACCTGTGGGATCGTCTGAGACCAGCCACTAGGACACCTGATAAAACTGTGGGTTGGCACAACCAAAGAATTTCTGCACAAACTGTCAGAAACCGTCTCAGGGAAGCTCATCTGCGTGCTCGTCGTCCTCACCGGGGTCTTGACCTGACTGCAGTTCGGCGTCGTAACCGACTTCAGTGGGGTAATGATCATCTTTGATGGCCACTGGCAATCTGGAGAAGTGAGCTCTTCCCGGATGAATCCCGGTTTCAACCGTACCGGGCAGATGTCAGACGTCTGGCATTATGTGGGCGAGCGGTGTGCTGATGTATTCCCAGTCATTTGAAATCCCTAGTTAAGGGACCTAATGAATTTATTTCAAATCTTTGAAATTGTTGCATGTTGCGTTTATATGTTTGTTCGGTGTAGTTTGGATTTGCTTGTACACAAACAGAACACACCAGAAAGTGAATCATATTTGTAAATGTACTTTACTGCCCAGTGTTTCCAGGTCCTAAGGGATGATTATGACTGAGATAAGGAATATTCATTAGGTTATTACACATTAAACAGGTAAGGAATATTCATTAGGTTATTACACATTAAACGGATAAGGAATATTCATTAGGTTATTACACATTAAACAGATAAGGAATATTCATTAGGTTATTACACATTAAACGGATAAGGAATATTCATTAGGTTATTACACATTAAACAGGTAAGGAATATTCATTAGGTTATTACACATTAAACAGATAAGGAATATTCATTAGGTTATTACACATTAAACAGGTAAGGAATATTCCACACAGTATTACAACATAAACAGATGGAGCTTTTCCTATGACTACCCACTAAGAGGATATCCCTATGACTACCCACTAAGAGGATATCCCTATGACTACCCACTAAGAGGATATCCCTATGACTACCCACTAAGAGGATATCCCTATGACTACCCACTAAGAGGATATCCCTATGACCACCCACTAAGAGGATATCCCTATGACTACCCACTAAGAGGATATCCCTATGACTACCCACTAAGAGGATATCCCTATGACTACCCACTAAGAGGATATCCCTATGACTACCCACTAAGAGGATATCCCTATGACTACCCACTAAGAGGATATCCCTATGACTACCCACTAAGAGTATTTCCCATGACTACCCACTAAGAGGATATCCCTATGACTACCCACTAAGAGGATATCCCTATGACTACCCACTAAGAGGATATCCCTATGACTACCCACTAAGAGGATATCCCTATGACTACCCACTAAGAGGATATCCCTATGACTACCCACTAAGAGGATATCCCTATGACTACCCACTAAGAGGATATCCCTATGACTACCCACTAAGAGGATATCCCTATGACTACCCACTAAGAGGATATCCCTATGACTACCTACTAAGAGGATATCCCTATGACTACCCACTAAGAGGATATCCCTATGACTACCCACTAAGAGGATATCCCTATGACTACCCACTAAGAGGATATCCCTATGTCTACCCACTAAGAGGATATCCCTATGATTACCCACTAAGAGGATATCCCTATGACCACCCACTAAGAGGATATCCCTATGATTACCCACTAAGAGCATATCCCTATAACTACCCACTAAGAGCTATGACTACCCACTAAGAGGATATCCCTATGTCTACCCACTAAGAGGATATCCCTATGACTACCCACTAAGAGGATATCCCTATGACTACCCACTAAGAGGATATCCCTATGACTACCCACTAAGAGGATATCCCTATGACTACCCACTAAGAGGATATCCCTATGACTACCCACTAAGAGGATATCCCTATGACTACCCACTAAGAGGATATCCCTATGACTACCCACTAAGAGGATATCCCTATGACTACCCACTAAGAGGATATCCCTATGACTACCCACTAAGAAAATATCCCTATGTCTACCCACTAAGAGGATATCCCTATGTCTACCCACTAAGAGGATATCCCTATGACTACCCACTAAGAGGATATCCCTATGACTACCCACTAAGAGGATATCCCTATGACTACCCACTAAGAGGATATCCCTATGACTACCCACTAAGAGGATATCCCTATGATTACCCACTGAGAGGATATCCCTATGATTACCCACTAAGAGGATATCCCTATGACTACCCACTAAGAGGATATCCCTATGACTACCCACTAAGAGCTATGACTACCCACTAAGAGGATATCCCTATGACTACCCACTAAGAGGATATCCCTATGATTACCCACTAAGAGGATATCCCTATGACCACCCACTAAGAGGATATCCCTATGATTACCCACTAAGAGCATATCCCTATAACTACCCACTAAGAGCTATGACTACCCACTAAGAGGATATCCCTATGTCTACCCACTAAGAGGATATCCCTATGACTACCCACTAAGAGGATATCCCTATGACTACCCACTAAGAGGATATCCCTATGACTACCCACTAAGAGGATATCCCTATGACTACCCACTAAGAGGATATCCCTATGACTACCCACTAAGAGGATATCCCTATGACTACCCACTAAGAGGATATCCCTATGACTACCCACTAAGAGGATATCCCTATGACTACCCACTAAGAGGATATCCCTATGACTACCCACTAAGAGGATATCCCTATGACTACCCACTAAGAGGATATCCCTATGTCTACCCACTAAGAGGATATCCCTATGTCTACCCACTAAGAGGATATCCCTATGACTACCCACTAAAAGGATATCCCTATGACTACCCACTAAGAGGATATCCCTATGACTACCCACTAAGAGGATATCCCTATGACTACCCACTGAGAGGATATCCCTATGACTACCCACTGAGAGGATATCCCTATGATTACCCACTGAGAGGATATCCCTATGATTACCCACTAAGAGGATATCCCTATGACTACCCACTAAGAGGATATCCCTATGACTACCCACTAAGAGCTATGACTACCCACTAAGAGGATATCCCTATGACTACCCACTAAGAGGATAACCCTATGACTAACCACTAAGAGGATAACAATGTTTATCTGATGTCATGGGTCAAGTACAAGCTCAGTTGATCACGTGTAGTAACTAGAAATAGCGCCACCCTTTTTTTTTTAGCAGCTACTCTTCCTGGGGTTTATTATGGATCCCCATTAGTTCCTGCCAAGGCAGCAGCTACTCTTCCTGGGGTTTATTATAGATCCCCATTAGTTCATGCCAAGGCAGCAGCTACTCTTCCTGGGGTCCAGCAAAATTAAGGCAATTTATACAATTCGAAAATACAATACAATCACAGATTTCACAACACACTGTGTGCCCTCAGGCCCCTACTCCAGCACTACCACATATCGACACTACAAATCCGTGTGTGTGTGTTTTTCTCTTCACAGTCCCTGCTGTTCCATAAGGTGTTTTTAATATCTGATTCTACTGCTGCATCAGTTACCTGATGTGGAATAGAGTTCCATGTAGTCATGGCTCTATGTAGTACTGTGGAATAGAGTTCCATGTAGTCATGGCTCTATGTAGTACTGTGGAATAGAGTTCCATGTAGTCATGGCTCTATGTAGTACTGTGGAATAGAGTTCCATGTAGCCATGGCTCTATGTAGTACTGTGGAATAGAGTTCCATGTAGTCATGGCTCTATGTGGTACTGTGGAATAGAGTTCCATGTAATCATGGCTCTATGTAGTACTGTAGAATAGAGTTCCATGTAGTCATGGCTCTATGTAGTACTGTGGAATAGAGTTCCATGTAGTCATGTCTCTATGTAGTACTGTGGAATAGAGTTCCATGTAGTCATGACTATGTAGTACTGTGGAATAGAGTTCCATGTAGTCATGTCTCTGTAGTACTGTGTGCCTCCCATAGTCTATTCTGGACTTGGGGAATGTGAAGAGACCTCTGGTGGCATGTCTTGTGGGGTATGAATGGGTGTCGGAGCTGTGTGCAGGTAGTTTAGACAGACAGTTCAGTGCATTCATCATTTCAATATACCTCATAAATACCAGTAGTGATGAAGTCAATCTCTGCTCCACTTTGAGCCAGGAGAGATTGACATGCATATTATTAATATTAGCTCTCTGTGTATCTCCAAGGTCCAGCCGTGCTGCCCTGTTCTGAGCCAAATGCAATTTTCCTAAGTCCTTTTGTGTGGCACCTGACAACACAATTGAACAGTAGTCCAGGTGCCACAAAACTAGGGCCTGTAGAACCTGCCTTGTTGATAGTGTTGTTAAGAAGGTAGAAACTAGGGCCTGTAGGACCTGCCTTGTTCATAGTGTTGTTAAGAAGGTAGAAACTAGGGCCTGTAGGACCTGCCTTGTTGATAGTGTTGTTAAGAAGATAGAAACTAGGGCCTGTAGGACCTGCCTTGTTGATAGTGTTGTTAAGAAGGTAGAAACTAGGGCCTGTAGGACCTGCCTTGTTGATAGTGTTGTTAAGAAGCTAGAAACTAGGGTCTGTAGGACCTGCCTTGTTGATAGTGTTGTTAAGAAGCTAGAAACTAGGGTCTGTAGGACCTGCCTTGTTGATAGTGCTGTTAAGAAGGTAGAAACCCTGCCTTTGTTGATAGTGCTGTTAAGAAGGTAGAAACTAGGGCCTGTAGGACCTGCCTTGTTGATAGTGTTGTTAAGAAGGTAGAAACTAGGGCCTGTAGGACCTGCCTTGTTGATAGTGTTGTTAAGAAGGTAGAAACTAGGGCCTGTAGGACCTGCCTTGTTGATAGTGTTGTTAAGAAGGTAGAAACTAGGGCCTGTAGGAATGATTATAATAATTAGAATGAAGTAAAGCCACACGACTCACAAGAAAGTAGTAGAGAGGATCAATCAGGAAGAAACAATGATTTATTACATAACGTTCTCATTGTGACCTTGACAGATGAGAAGTCCATAGATTGAAGTTGTACAGCACTTTCATAACCTGTAAACCCCCCCCCCCATAACCAAACTGGTGGAAACTGTTCTGCACACACATAGTAGGCTGTCCTTTAAGGGTTGAGTTCCTGTCCGAATACATCGCAGACGCATGACAGATATTAAAACGCATGACAAAGTATTTAACAGGTCACTAGGAACCAAACAGAATCAAAATGGAAGCGAACGAAACAGGTCCGGGACCTACCTGAATTTGTCTAATAGAAACTAGGTTTGTGAAGTGTCAGGGGCCTCACGATACGATATTATCACCATAGTGAGGGACCTTGCCAAACATATTGGTCACTGTATGTTTGCTGCGGAGGCAAGAGAGAACATTAGAAAACACGGTTTTTAATAAATTGGAAATAAAGATGGAGAGAAAGCTACAGGATGAACAGTACCGGAGTTCTGAGGCAGGTGCAGGCGGTCTCCTTTTACAGTAACGCTATACAGCGAGTGTACAAAACATTAAGAACACCTTCCTAGTATTGAGTTGCCCTCAGAGCAGCCTCAATTCGTTGGGGCATGGACTCTACAAGGTGTCGAAAGCATTCCACAGGGATGCTGGCCCATGTTGACTCTAATCCATGTCTCAAGGCTTAAAATGTTTACTTTAACCTGTCTCCTCCCCTTCATCTACACTGATTGAAGTGGATTTAACAAGTGACCTCAATTAGGGATCATAGCTTTCATCTGGATTCACCTGGTCAGTCTGTCAATGAAAGAGTAGGTGTTCCTAATGTTTTGTACACTGTGTAATATCGTCAAAAATAACATTGCGATAACTAACTATCGATTCCACCCCCCCCCCCCCCCCCCATTACTAACATAAACGCCACAATTTGCTAGGGCTTGGACAAATGACTACACCCCAGCTAACCACATCATGGTTGAGCAAGACATTTTCTAGATAAATGAGCATATTGTTTTTAAACATGTTCATGCTTTTCTCCACTGACAAAACAACAGCTGTTTCCAAGTGGGCGGATATCACAACTGTTCAGTGAAGGACTCCGGTAGGATACACATGCCTATAATCAATAAAAAGTGGTTATCGAGGAGGGGAGGAGGCCTCTTCTGTTTGCCTACTAACAAATCGACATCTCAATATCTCAACGGTTTCCGGGGTCACAGAGGAGAGAGGGTGGAGGACGGGCTTTTTCCCCAAATGAGAAATGGCCACACTGCCTGTGTTCCATAGCATTGTGACGGACTGACTGATCTACAAATAATAATGAATAGTTATTTATGATGCAAGGTGATTTGTAGATCAGTCAGTCGTGACCCGCATACAATGTCAAACGAGCTCACTATCTTGCCAGTCTCCTCTGAGGCCTCTGGCAAAGGCTCCGAGGTGAAGTTTCCCTTAGGTACAGATCCAGAATCAGCTTCCATTCCCACAATCCTAACCTGAACCATAGTGGGGGGGGATAAACTGAATCCAGATCAGAGTCTAGGGGGCAACTTCACTCTACACGTCCAGTCATCCTCAGTCTCTCTCACTGCAGCACAGTCCTCTTCACCACGCGGCCATCTTTGTCGATGGCAAAGTTATAGTTCTTAGGGTTGTCCAGGGCTTCCTCAATACGCTGGTCCAGGTTCTCCAGGTTGATGAAGCTCTTGGCCTCCTCCTGGAACAAAGCCATGTAATGTAGAGAGTTGATGCATTGACAACATTCTAGTTTCAGAGGGAAACAACTTCCGCCAACATGGCATCTGTTTACAACAAGGTCAATAAACTTAACTTTGGCTTTCAAAAGGTTGACCAAAACTCTACATACCTGAATCCGCATTATCTCCTCTCCCTTCTCTTTAACAAAGCTTTCCATGGCCTGCTCTCGCAGAATGGCTGCCTCTGTCTTCTTGACCTCAGCAGCTTCCACCTCTTTCTGAACTCTCAGTTCCCTAAAGGCAGAGAACAAGAGAGAGGACAGAGGGAGAGGACAAGAGGGACAGAGCGAGGACAGAGACAGAGAGAGACAGAGAGAGAGACAAGAGACAGAGACAGAGACAGAGACAGAGAGAGAGAGAGAGAGAGAGAGAATGTGAATACAAGACAGACATCATTTCCCATTAAGCTTTATGGATTATTTGATGGAGGTGGACATGAAAGGGGCAGTGAAAAGTGCTCTGCACTACGTAGGGAATAGGGTGCCATTTGGGACAAATCAGAACCGATGTCCTGTTCCTTCCTGACCTGATCTTGAGCATGCGGAGATTCTCCTCCTGGTTCCAGGTCATGAGGGAGCGGTGCTCCTCCGCCTCCTGCTTCGCCCTCTCCTCCGCCAGGGAGCCCACCTCCTCTTCATACCTCTTCCTCAGCATCTCCTCCTTGAACTCCAGCCTGACAACCACATCACACTAATCACAACCTCATTCATGGACCACAACATTATAACCGTCTTTCTGTGTTCTCCATACTGAAAACTCTCCAAAACCCTTTTTCGGTAAAGGTGAAAGTCACCCAGTCAAATACTGCTTGAGTAAAAGTCTTAAAGTATTTGGTTTTAAATATACTTAAGTATCAAAAGTTAAAGTATAAATCATTTTGACTTCCTTATATTAAGGAAACCAGACGTAACAATTTCCTTGTATTTTTTAAATGTAATTACGGATAGCCAGGGCCACACTCCCAACACTCAGAACAGAATTGACAAACAAAGCATTTGAGTTTAGTGAGTCCGCCAAATAGTAAAGTACAGATGCCCCAATAAACTACTGAAGTGATATTTTAACTTAAGTACTTTACTGTCCTAATTATGTTGGTAACCAGTTTATAATAGCAATAATGCACCCCGGGGATTGTGGTATATGGCCAATATACCACAGCTAACGGCAGTATCCAGGTACTCCTGTGTTGCATCATGCACAGCCCTTAGCCGTGTTATATTGGCCATATACCACACCCCCTCGTGCCTTATTGCGGAGAAGTTAATCAGATCAGTCGACGAGTTAAACGGACATCCATTGATGGAAAATTATCTGGCGAGTTTAATGAGGGCAAATTAAATTCCTTTATGATGTTGTCATGTCTTGCAATAATAATCATTTTGAGGAAACCCACATTTAGATTCTAACGTCATTACAAGTTACTATGATATTCATTGGCTCAATAACGTTATGGAAAAAGTGTTTATTGTATAAATATGGCAACTTCTCCCTTGTTGTGATTTTTTCGTTGGTCTAGTTTACTAACCATGGTGGAGTTAGTGCCTACAAAAATACGCCATATTTTATAACTATGAATGGGATAACTGAAAGCAAGGTAGCTAACGTTACTTGTCTATTATCAGTACTAAAACTGACCAGTCAGGCAATTTCACTTTTATGCAGAACTAACTATCAGTAACCTTAGATGTAAATCTTAAGATTCTGTCCTGAAACACACCACGTCTGAAACATAAACGTGCGTTGGTTTAGTCTTACCTCAGCGCCCTCATGAGCAGGTCATATTCTGTGAATCTCTCCCTGAGGACCACCATCTCCACCGGGTCGACGGGAGGTGGCGTTTTGATGCGCCCCTCTTTGGATTTGGCCTTTGGGTCGGTGCGGGTCTTCCTACCCCGGACAGCCTCCACAAGCACGGCTCCACGGGGGGCGAGAAGACGGATTACCGGGGTACTTCTGGTAATAACCTGAAACATACTGACTGACAATCTACTGCTTACTCTAATAGTTTAAGTGCAAATATTTACCTACAACTATCAATAAAATGCGTGACAGTAGTTAACGGAAACATACAAGTTGCTTTACGAAGCAGCCATGTTGATAAAATAAATCCCGGAAGAATTCCCAAGGTTACCAAAATAACTTCCGGGTCAATGTCTAGGTTGAAATACAGATAGAACAATGAGACAGATATTTCACCGGATGTATAAATGTGAAGCATCTCGTTGGCGTTTCCACTCACTACCATATAAGGTGGTAGTGAGAGGAAGTCCAGTGGCTTGAAGTGGGAGAAGATAGATTTTGGCCGATATTTTTCACATTTTCTTATTGATAAAACATTTAATTTCAATACAGTTTTCTGTTTCTAAAACTAGAATCTGTTACGAACAGAGTAGACACAATTTTGTAGACTTTACTAGTTACAAATGTAAAACAGAAATACGTTGTTTATAAGGAGTGCAAGGACACTTCACAGACTCGGAGTTCCCTAACGGAAATATGCAAATACTTGCGTGAACGCACCAATAGGCTCTCGCTATTTCATGCTTGTCTCTGCCCACTATGATTAATTTGCTCCCATTAGAAACGACAGGGTGTGGTTGATCTCGGCGTAGTTACACACATCTTTGGTCGAAGTGTTTCAACTAAATAGCACAGCCACAACGTCAAAATGGTCTATATCATAAACATTTATGAAAACACAAATGACCTTTTTGGTCTTAATTTAAGGTTAGGTTTAGCCATCTAATGCACATTCAGATGTCATAAATCAGCACTGCAGAGCTCTCCATGTCCTCTGCCAGTGTCTTGATTTTATTACTGTCGATGATATCTGGAAATGTGCATGTACACCCTGGCCCATCTACTGTTGCTAGCCCCAATTCTGACTTGTACTCTGATATCTGCTTCACTGATTTCTGCTCTTGTAAACACCTGGATTTTAATGCACATTAACACTAGAAACGTATTACCTAAAATGGATCAATTGAAAGTGTGGGTTCACAGCTCCAATCCTGATGTGTTGGTCATTACTGAGACGTGGTTCAGGAAGAGTGTTTTGAATACTGATGTTAACCTTTCTGGTTATAACCTTTTTCTGCAAGACAGATCTTCCAAAGGTGGGAGAGTGACAATCGTTACCAAGCATCACCTTCAGTGCTGGGTTGTCTCGTCCAAGTCTGTCCCCAAACAATTTGATTTGCTGGTTTTAAAAGCATTCAACTTTCAAACAACTCTTTGTTGACTGTTGCTAGGTGACTGTTGCTGGGTGACTGTTGCTGGGTGCTATCGTCCTCCATCAGCACCGGCCTGTACCCTACCTGCCCTAAGCTCTCTACTGGCTCCTTACACTAAGTCTGAATTTGTCCTGCTAGGTGACCTAAACTGGGACATGCTTAAACCACCTGACCAAGTCCTAAAGCAATGGGACTTCTCAGATTATTACCAATCCCACAAGGTATGACTCCAAATAACCAGAAAAGGATTCTCTCCTCGATGTTATCTTCACAATAATCCTGATAGGTATCAGTCTGGTGTTTTCTGTAATGACCTTAGTGATCACTGTTTTACAGCCTGTGTTTGTAATGGCTGCTCAGTGAAACGACCTGTCCTGATTTGTCATAGACGCTTGCTAAAACACTTTAATGAGCAAACCTTCCTTCATGACCTGGACTCTGTAAAATGGTATAGAATCAGCTTGATCCCCCACTGTCGAAGACGCTTGGACCTTATTTTTAAAAATATTTTCAGTGGTATTGTTAACAAACACACCCCCATAAAGAAAATGAGAATTAAAAACAGGTTCAGTCCCTGGTTCGACTGTGATCTTGCAGAGTTACTCCACCTCAAGAATTGCATTTGATGAAAGGCTCGGCACACGCACACTCAGGATGACTGGCTCTCGTTCAGGCAAATGAGGAATAAGTTCACTCAGGCTATCCGGAAGGACAAAGTTAGTTACTTTAAGGAGCAGTTCTCTCTCTGTGAGTCTAACCCCAAGAAGTTCTGGAAAACAGTTAAAGACCTGGTGTATTAACCCTCCTCCTCACAGCTGCCCATGTCCCTTAATGTTGATGTCGTTGTTACTGACAAGAAGCACATGTCCCTTAATGTTGATGTCGTTGTTACTGACAAGAAGCACATGTCCCTTAATGTTGATGTCGTTGTTACTGACAAGAAGCACATGTCCCTTAATGTTGATGTCGTTGTTACTGACAAGCAGCCCATGTCCCTTAATGTTGATGTCGTTGTTACTGACAAGAAGCACATGTCCCTTAATGTTGATGTCGTTGTTACTGACAAGAAGCACATGTCCCTTAATGTTGATGTCGTTGTTACTGACAAGCAGCCCATGTCCCTTAATGTTGATGTCGTTGTTACTGACAAGCAGCACATGTCCCTTAATGTTGATGATGTGGTTGTTACTGACAAGGACCACATGTCCCTTAATGTTGATGTCGTTGTTACTGACAAGAAGCACATGTCCCTTAATGTTGATGTCGTTGTTACTGACAAGCAGCACATGTCCCTTAATGTTGATGATGTGGTTGTTACTGACAAGCAGCCCATGTCCCTTAATGTTGATGTCGTTGTTACTGACAAGGAGCACACGTCCCTTAATGTTGATGTCGTTGTTACTGACAAGAAGCACATGTCCCTTAATGTTGATGTCGTTGTTACTGACAAGAAGCACATGTCCCTTAAGGTTGATGTCGTTGTTACTGACAAGAAGCACATGTCCCTTAATGTTGATGTCGTTGTTACTGACAAGGAGCACACGTCCCTTAATGTTGATGTCGTTGTTACTGACAAGGAGCACACGTCCCTTAATGTTGATGTCGTTGTTACTGACAAGGAGCACACGTCCCTTAATGTTGATGTCGTTGTTACTGACAAGCAGCCCATGTCCCTTAATGTTGATGTCGTTGTTACTGACAAGAAGCACATGGCTGAGCTCTAATCACCACTTCATTAAGTCAGGATTCCTATTTTTTATTTTTATTTTATTTAACCTTTATTTAACTAGGCAAGTCAGTTAAGAACAAATTCTTATTTTCAATGACGGCCTAGCAACAGTGTCTAACCCCAAGAAGTGTTGTAAAAACTTTCTTGACGTCTATAGTATTCTCTCTGGTACGCAATCTGGTTTCTGCTCAGTTTATGGACGTGTCACTGCAACATTAAAGGTCCTCAATGATGTCACCATTGCCCTTGATTCTAAGCAATGTTGTGCTGCTATTTCTATTGACTTGGCCAAAGCTTTTGATAAGGTAGACCGCGCTATTATATATATATATATGGTTGCTGATAATGAGCCTCTGTACGCCTATGTAGATATTCCATAAAAAATCTGCTGTTTCCAGCTACAATAGTCATTTACAACATTAACAATGTCTACACTGTATTTCTGATCAATTTAATATTATTTTAATGGTCCCCAAAAAATTTGCTTTTCTTTCAAAAACATGGACATTTTGAAGTGACACCAAACTTTTTGTTCAAAAGCTGGAAACGGCAGTTTACACAGAACCACCTTTGACAAATAATTCTCAGTGTGAAAAAAGGCATCCCGTGGTGTTTTATCAACAAGCTCAATGTATTCCAAACACTGGTGGGTAGTAAACAAAGCCCTCATCTGGTATTTTCTAATGAGAACTGTCTGGCACTTGTTGTTTCCCTGTTTAACTACAAAAAATATATTTGACTTATTAAGTCAAAGACAAAATTAACTGCAATATACTGGTCTCAAATATATTAGCATAATCTGAATACACAGAACCACGACGGACCCAGAGTAAAATGAGAGGCGTTTCACCATATTAAAACGTGCCCCAGTGCAACATGCTTATCTCTGCCAACAGGGGCCTCATATCGTCGCATATCAATTGATCTCAGGTTCTCACCATACCGGCTAGACCAAAACATTGCTTTTAGTTGCCTGGCTTGCATTTACTGAATACCATTTGAAAACAGATGTGTTTATTGGTGTTAAATTAGAGACAGTTTACTATTTGGAGCACCAGGCTGCTGATGTCATGCAGAGGCTGTCGTTTTGTATTTATACTTTTTTCATAACGACAAGTTTGATATTGGACGACAATATAATGTTTATGATGTCGATAGGCGGACTGTAAAACCAGCCTTATAGTTGTAATTGTAGCATTGACTTGAAAATCAGTCAAAACCATCTCAAAACAAGACATGGTATCAATAACGAGATGAAGCTGAAACGAGCCACGTCCGATTCTCTACGTGTCAGTTTGTTGTCTTTGTTGCAGGCCATCCTGACACAACTCACCGACTTCTGCCCCATTGAAAAGGGCGCACTGTTTTCGTGACTGTCAGCAAACAAACACATCTAATAGTTAACTATTGGGCCATTCCTCCGTGGTTACTACTGTTGACCAAATTAGAATCAAATAAAAGAGCTACAAATAATGTTTCTATGAAAGATTGCTATGCCTCAAATATGTTTTTCTTGTTGGTCAAAAGTTGTGACTTTCAGCTAACGTTAATGTGGAAGCAACCTTCAAAGCTACAATGTCCTTTCGGTCATTATATCACTAAATATTTGTTGTGTTTTAGTATAAGATTACAGATATATGTCAAACATTGTAAATACATTAATATAATAATAATAATTTTTTTTAAATGAGAAATACTCATAATTCAACCCTCTTACATGCATTTGCTCTTCCACTGCGTTAGATGTCGCTGTGACACAGATTTAAACTTGTTTCTTGTTCCTTTTCAGCGAATCTCCCGCTCAAGATTTGCGCGCTTCCTTAGCAACCGCCCTTCGATACGAACTGTGAAGGATCTTAGCAACCGCCCTTCGATACGAACCGTGAAGGATCTTAGCAACCGCCCTTCGATACGAACTGTGAAAGACGCGATGTGAAGCGTCCCTGGCTCCGAGACAACAGCAACATGGAGCCTCAGGAGCAACTTCTCCCGCAGACGAAGCAGATGTAAACAGAGTAAGAAGTGTTCATTTTTGGTTGTATTAGCTACAATAAACAGGCACTCTTTGTGCGCCAAGTCACAGGCGACCGAGGTATAAAATAACAGGAGTTTAGCCGAGACAAATGCGGAACCGCCACCTTTTGATTCACGTTAACTAGCTAACGACGTTATCTAACCGAGATGGCTAACGTTAGCATTAGCTATCAGTAAAGTGGCTAGCTTAGTTACCAGTAACACGGCTAACTTAGTTACCAGTAACACGGCTAACTTAGTTTCCGTAACACGGCTAACTTAGTTTCCAGTAACACGGCTAACTTAGTTACCAGTAACACGGCTAACTTAGTTTCCAGTAACAGATGGCTAACTTAGTTACCAGTAACATGGCTAACTTAGTTACCAGTAACATGGCTAACTTAGTTACCAGTAACGCGGCTAACTTAGTTACCAGTAACGCGGCTAACTTAGTTACCAGTAACGCGGCTAACTTAGTTACCAGTAACGCGGCTAACTTAGTTACCAGTAACACGGCTAACTTAGTTACCAGTAACACGGTTAACTTAGTTACCAGTTACGTAGCTAACGTTACATACATTAGTACAGTCACATAGAACAAGGAGCACAGTGGTGTGGGTTTTCTACAGAAACATTAAGTAGATTAGCTACATTTATTTGACCCATAAAACATGTCACATGTCTTGCCTGCTTTGCCCAAATAGGTTTTCCCTAACCACTCAAACCTAATAGGTAGTTAGTAACGTTAATTAAGATACAGTAACAAGCAAACTAAACTTATTTTCACAGGTAGACTGGATCTAACAGTCAAATACTCCATCTAAACTTGAATCGCTTCTCAATTGCGATACGGCTCTAGAAACACAAAGCCCTTTTACTTTCATATCACATCAACATAAATTCACAAATTAAAAGTATACACTTCCTGTATATACTGTGTTAACCGGCTTTATCACAGTTGCAGCTGACAGTATTTTTTTTGTGAATGCATTTCTGGTGGCCTTCTGTTTACACACAAGTGTAAAGCATGCAAGACAGTTAGCTAATTCGATCATGTGGTCCCTCTGTCTTCCGTAAACATGCACTGTAACATGGAGATATGGCCTTGTGGGAACACTAACCCTATAAATGTGTGTATCAATGTCACCTTTATATTTATTTAATTGTTTTACAAATTCTCGCGGATATGAAAGATAATGTAGAAATTGAGCAAGTTGAGTTGACTAAACTGCTTGGCTGTAACCCTGGATTGTGCACTGTCATGGTCAAAACATGTTAAAATGGGGAGAAGTCTGTCCATAATAAATCGCTGCTCTGCCTTCTTAACAACACTATCAACAAGGCAGGTCCTACAGGCCCTAGTTTCTACCTTCTTAACAACACTATCAACAAGGCAGGTCCTACAGGCCCTAGTTTCTACCTTCTTAACAACACTATCAACAAGGCAGGTCCTACAGGACCTAGTTTCTACATTCTTAACAACACTATCAACAAGGAAGGTCCTACAGGCCCTAGTTTCTACCTTCTTAACAACACTATCAACAAGGCAGGTCCTACAGGCCCTAGTTTCTACCTTCTTAACAACACTATCAACAAGGCAGGTCTACAGGCCCTAGTTTCTACCTTCTTAACAACACTATCAACAAGGCAGGTCCTACAGGACCTAGTTTCTACATTCTTAACAACACTATCAACAAGGCAGGTCCTACAGACCCTAGTTTCTACCTTCTTAACAACACTATCAACAAGGCAGGTCCTACAGGCCCTAGTTTCTGGCTTCTTAACAACACTATCAACAAGGCAGGTCCTACAGGCCCTAGTTTCTAGCTTCTTAACAACACTATCAACAAGGCAGGTCCTACAGACCCTAGTTTCTAGCTTCTTAACAACACTATCAACAAGGCAGGTCCTACAGGCCCTGGTTTTGTCACACCTGAACTACTGTTCAGTGGTGTAGTTAGGTGCTAGAATGAGGGACTAGAGAAGATTTGCCAGAGGCCGCACACTTAGTGTGTTGGGAAATCTGTTGTAAATGTATTGTAATGTTTTTAAAATTGTAAAACTGCCTTAATTTGGCTGGACCCTAGGAAGAGTAGCTGCTGCCTTGGCAGGAACTAATGGGGATCCATAATAAACCCCAGGAAGAGTAGATGCTGCTTTGGCAGGAACTAATGGGGATCCATAATAAACCCCAGGAAGAGTAGATGCTGCTTTGGCAGGAACTAATGGGGATCCATAATAAACCCCAGGAGGAGTAGCTGCTGCCTTGGCAGGAACTAATGGGGATCCATAATAAATACAAAATAAAGACCTTCCTGTGTTTCCAAAACTGTACCAGAAGCGATGCATGTTCATGTTCAATCCGAGTGTTGGGGCTCTATATATATATATATATCTTTAAAAAAAAAGTATATATATATTATTCCCTACAGAATTACTGTTGTGTGTAATGTAATCGAACTGAGAGTCATGGCCAAGGGCTAGCTTATTAGCCAGTCAACATAACTTTTCAGCTATTCGGTTGCTGGAGCTGTCACCCTCAGGTCTGTCACCGAGTCGAAGGGAAGTAATCCAGCTGCTGTCTATGATCCACAATGCTAATGCTAATGCTCTTATGTTCTGAACATGAACTGTTGTTTGAAGAGTTACTGTTTTATTCTGTGATGTTGCGGTTTTATTGAGGAGTTTTTTTTTTTTTTTTCCTTCTAAGTTTCAGAGGACCGAGTCATGGTTCCATCTCCCAGCAGAAGAGGACAGGAGTCAGTTCCTGGGTCTGGGTAAGACACGAGTCCACCGTGCTATGGAGGGTCAGTCTCAGCACTGTGCCAACCATACGTACAGACACACTTTCAACATGACAAGGCACTGGCAACTCCCAACAACTAGATGACAGATTTTGCTCTTTGAAACTAGCTGTCTGTCTGTGTCTGTCATAAAACAACCTTTCTGTTCTGTTTTGTAACGTGGGTGAATTAATCACCAGCAATGATAGAGATAACATTGTAATACATGTTGTTGTTTTTAATATGTTGATTTTAGGTTTTTTTTCATTAGAGTTTCAGGACAGTCGTCTGTCACCTGCCCTTGCTCTGCTACCAGAGTACGCCTTCTCGGGATACTCTCTCTTCCAACAAACAACAGACTTAGAGTTTGCCCCTTTAAGGTAACGCTTTCTTCATTAGAAAACAAAACCGTTTATTAAAATAATAGTTTGATTACTATAAGGAACAAAGGTCACTATATCAGCATGAATAGTTTTCGGTTATTGATAAGTAACCCGTGCTTGTCTCCTGTTTGTCTTGTCAGGGGGTCTCCAGACGTGTCTGTAGCCTCCGAGAGGTTTCTGACACCACAGGCCAAGAAGGGCAGTAGCGGCGTTGGCCAGCTGTCTGACCCTCAGCGTTCCTCTCTGTCCCAGCATCCTCTAGCCTACAACTCCACCCTGTCTGAGGTCAGCTGATCTTTCTCTACCTGTAACCTTCATAGAGTAACCAATGCTTGCTACTTCTTGTCCCTCTTACTGTGCTAGCCTGCTAAATGTAGCTAACACCACCAGATCACAGAGCTAACACCACCAGATCACAGAGCTAAATGTAGCTAACACCACCAGATCACAGAGCTAACACCTCCAGATCACAGAGCTAAATGTAGCTAACACCTCCAGATCACAGAGCTAAATGTAGCTAACACCACCAGATCACAGAGCTAAATGTAGCTAACACCACCAGATCACAGAGCTAACACCACCAGATCACAGAGCTAAATGTAGCCAACACCACCAGATCACAGAGCTAAATGTAGCCAACACCACCAGATCACAGAGCTAAATGTAGCCAACACCACCAGATCACAGAGCTAAATGTAGCTAACACCACCAGATCACAGAGCTAACACCACCAGATCACAGAGCTAAATGTAGCTAACACCACCAGATCACAGAGCTAACACCACCAGATCACAGAGCCAACACCACCAGATCACAGAGCCAACACCACCAGATCACAGAGCTAACACCACCAGATCACAGAGCTAACACCACCAGATCACAGAGCTAAATGTAGCTAACACCACCAGATCACAGAGCTAAATGTAGCTAACACCACCAGATCACAGAGCTAACACCACCAGATCACAGAGCTAACACCACCAGATCACAGAGCTAACACCACCAGATCACAGAGCCAACACCACCAGATCACAGAGCTAACACCACCAGATCACAGAGCCAACACCACCAGATCACAGAGCTAACACCACCAGATCACAGAGCTAACACCACCAGATCACAGAGCTAACACCACCAGATCACAGAGCTAACACCACCAGATCACAGAGCTAAATGTAGCTAACACCACCAGATCACAGAACTAACACCACCAGATCACAGAGCTAACACCACCAGATCACAGAGCTAACACCACCAGATCACAGAGCTAACACCACCAGATCACAGAGCTAACACCACCAGATCACAGAGCTAACACCACCAGATCACAGAGCCAACACCACCAGATCACAGAGCCAACACCACCAGATCACAGAGCTAACACCACCAGATCACAGAGCTAAATGTAGCTAACACCACCAGATCACAGAGCTAACACCACCAGATCACAGAGCTAAATGTAGCTAACACCACCAGATCACAGAGCTAAATGTAGCTAACACCACCAGATCACAGAGCTAACACCACCAGATCACAGAGCTAAATGTAGCTAACACCACCAGATCACAGAGCTAAATGTAGCTAACACCACCAGATCACAGAGCGAAATGTAGCTAACACCACCAGATCACAGAGCTAAATGTAGCTAACACCACCAGATCACAGAGCTAAATGTAGCTAACACCACCAGATCAGAGCTAAATGTAGCTAACACCACCACATCACAGAGCTAACACCACCAGATCACAGAGCTAAATGTAGCTAACACCACCAGATCACAGAGCTAACACCACCAGATCACAGAGCTAACACCACCAGATCACAGAGCTAACACCACCAGATCACAGAGCTAACACCACCAGATCACAGAGCTAACACCACCAGATCACAGAGCCAACACCACCAGATCACAGAGCTAACACCACCAGATCACAGAGCTAACACCACCAGATCACAGAGCCAACACCACCAGATCAGAGAGCTAACACCACCAGATCACAGAGCTAACACCACCAGATCACAGAGCTAAATGTAGCTAACACCACCAGATCACAGAGCTAACACCACCAGATCACAGAGCTAACACCACCAGATCACAGAGCTAACACCACCAGATCACAGAGCTAACACCACCAGATCACAGAGCAGAGCTAACACCACCAGATCACAGAGCCAACACCACCAGATCACAGAGCCAACACCACCAGATCACAGAGCTAACACCACCAGATCACAGAGCTAAATGTAGCTAACACCACCAGATCACAGAGCTAACACCACCAGATCACAGAGCTAAATGTAGCTAACACCACCAGATCACAGAGCTAAATGTAGCTAACACCACCAGATCACAGAGCTAACACCACCAGATCACAGAGCTAAATGTAGCTAACACCACCAGATCACAGAGCTAAATGTAGCTAACACCACCAGATCACAGAGCTAACACCACCAGATCACAGAGCCAACACCACCAGATCACAGAGCTAACACCACCAGATCACAGAGCTAAATGTAGCTAACACCACCAGATCACAGAACTAACACCACCAGATCACAGAGCTAACACCACCAGATCACAGAGCTAACACCACCAGATCACAGAGCTAACACCACCAGATCACAGAGCTAACACCACCAGATCACAGAGCCAACACCACCAGATCACAGAGCTAACACCACCAGATCACAGAGCTAAATGTAGCTAACACCACCAGATCACAGAGCTAACACCACCAGATCACAGAGCTAACACCACCAGATCACAGAGCTAAATGTAGCTAACACCACCAGATCACAGAGCTAAATGTAGCTAACACCACCAGATCACAGAGCTAACACCACCAGATCACAGAGCTAAATGTAGCTAACACCACCAGATCACAGAGCTAAATGTAGCTAACACCACCAGATCACAGAGCGAAATGTAGCTAACACCACCAGATCACAGAGCGAAATGTAGCTAACACCACCAGATCACAGAGCTAAATGTAGCTAACACCACCAGATCACAGAGCTAAATGTAGCTAACACCACCAGATCAGAGCTAAATGTAGCTAACACCACCAGATCACAGAGCTAACACCACCAGATCACAGAGCTAAATGTAGCTAACACCACCAGATCACAGAGCTAACACCACCAGATCACAGAGCTAACACCACCAGATCACAGAGCTAACACCACCAGATCACAGAGCTAACACCACCAGATCACAGAGCTAACACCACCAGATCACAGAGCTAACACCACCAGATCACAGAGCCAACACCACCAGATCACAGAGCTAACACCACCAGATCACAGAGCTAACACCACCAGATCACAGAGCCAACACCACCAGATCACAGAGCTAACACCACCAGATCACAGAGCTAACACCACCAGATCACATAGCTAACACCACCAGATCACAGAGCTAACACCACCAGATCACAGAGCTAACACCACCAGATCACAGAGCTAAATGTAGCTAACACCACCAGATCACAGAGCTAACACCACCAGATCACAGAGCCAACACCACCAGATCACAGAGCTAACACCACCAGATCACAGAGCTAACACCACCAGATCACAGAGCTAACACCACCAGATCACAGAGCTAAATGTAGCTAACACCACCAGATCACAGAGCCAACACCACCAGATCACAGAGCCAACACCACCAGATCACAGAGCCAACACCACCAGATCACAGAGCTAACACCACCAGATCACAGAGCTAACACCACCAGATCACAGAGCTAACACCACCAGATCACAGAGCTAAATGTAGCTAACACCACCAGATCACAGAGCTAACACCACCAGATCACAGAGCTAACACCACCAGATCACAGAGCTAACACCACCAGATCACAGAGCCAACACCACCAGATCACAGAGCTAACACCACCAGATCACAGAGCTAAATGTAGCTAACACCACCAGATCACAGAGCTAACACCACCAGATCACAGAGCTAACACCACCAGATCACATAGCTAACACCACCAGATCACAGAGCTAACACCACCAGATCACAGAGCTAACACCACCAGATCACAGAGCTAACACCACCAGATCACAGAGCTAACACCACCAGATCACAGAGCCAACACCACCAGATCACAGAGCCAACACCACCAGATCACAGAGCCAACACCACCAGATCACAGAGCCAACACCACCAGATCACAGAGCCAACACCACCAGATCACAGAGCCAACACCACCAGATCACAGAGCCAACACCACCAGATCACAGAGCTAACACCACCAGATCACAGAGCTAAATGTAGCTAACACCACCAGATCACAGAGCTAACACCACCAGATCAGAGCTAAATGTAGCTAACACCACCAGATCACAGAGCTAAATGTAGCTAACACCACCAGATCACAGAGCTAACACCACCAGATCACAGAGCTAAATGTAGCTAACACCACCAGATCACAGAGCTAAATGTAGCTAACACCACCAGATCATAGAGCTAACACCACCAGATCACAGAGCCAACACCACCAGATCACAGAGCTAACACCACCAGATCACAGAGCTAAATGTAGCTAACACCACCAGATCACAGAACTAACACCACCAGATCACAGAGCTAACACCACCAGATCACAGAGCCAGCACCACCAGATCACAGAGCCAGCACCACCAGATCACAGAGCTAACACCACCAGATCACAGAGCCAACACCACCAGATCACAGAGCTAACACCACCAGATCACAGAGCTAAATGTAGCTAACACCACCAGATCACAGAGCTAACACCACCAGATCACAGAGCTAACACCACCAGATCACAGAGCTAAATGTAGCTAACACCACCAGATCACAGAGCTAAATGTAGCTAACACCACCAGATCACAGAGCTAACACCACCAGATCACAGAGCTAAATGTAGCTAACACCACCAGATCACAGAGCTAAATGTAGCTAACACCACCAGATCACAGAGCGAAATGTAGCTAACACCACCAGATCACAGAGCTAAATGTAGCTAACACCACCAGATCACAGAGCTAAATGTAGCTAACACCACCAGATCACAGAGCTAAATGTAGCTAACACCACCAGATCAGAGCTAAATGTAGCTAACACCACCAGATCACAGAGCTAACACCACCAGATCACAGAGCTAAATGTAGCTAACACCACCAGATCACAGAGCTAACACCACCAGATCACAGAGCTAACACCACCAGATCACAGAGCTAACACCACCAGATCACAGAGCTAACACCACCAGATCACAGAGCTAACACCACCAGATCACAGAGCTAATACCACCAGATCACAGAGCCAACACCACCAGATCACAGAGCTAACACCACCAGATCACAGAGCTAACACCACCAGATCACAGAGCCAACACCACCAGATCACAGAGCTAACACCACCAGATCACAGAGCTAACACCACCAGATCACATAGCTAACACCACCAGATCACAGAGCTAACACCACCAGATCACAGAGCTAAATGTAGCTAACACCACCAGATCACAGAGCTAACACCACCAGATCACAGAGCCAACACCACCAGATCACAGAGCTAACACCACCAGATCACAGAGCTAACACCACCAGATCACAGAGCTAACACCACCAGATCACAGAGCTAAATGTAGCTAACACCACCAGATCACAGAGCTAACACCACCAGATCACAGAGCTAACACCACCAGATCACAGAGCTAACACCACCAGATCACAGAGCTAACACCACCAGATCACAGAGCTAACACCACCAGATCACAGAGCTAAATGTAGCTAACACCACCAGATCACAGAGCTAACACCACCAGATCACAGAGCTAAATGTAGCTAACACCACCAGATCACAGAGCTAAATGTAGCTAACACCACCAGATCACAGAGCTAAATGTAGCTAACACCACCAGATCACAGAGCTAAATGTAGCTAACACCACCAGATCACAGAGCTAAATGTAGCTAACACCACCAGATCAGAGCTAAATGTAGCTAACACCACCAGATCACAGAGCTAACACCACCAGATCACAGAGCTAAATGTAGCTAACACCACCAGATCACAGAGCTAACACCACCAGATCACAGAGCTAACACCACCAGATCACAGAGCTAACACCACCAGATCACAGAGCTAACACCACCAGATCACAGAGCTAACACCACCAGATCACAGAGCTAACACCACCAGATCACAGAGCCAACACCACCAGATCACAGAGCTAACACCACCAGATCACAGAGCTAACACCACCAGATCACAGAGCTAACACCACCAGATCACAGAGCCAACACCACCAGATCACAGAGCTAACACCACCAGATCACAGAGCTAACACCACCAGATCACAGAGCTAACACCACCAGATCACAGAGCTAACACCACCAGATCACAGAGCTAAATGTAGCTAACACCACCAGATCACAGAGCTAACACCACCAGATCACAGAGCCAACACCACCAGATCACAGAGCTAACACCACCAGATCACAGAGCTAACACCACCAGATCACAGAGCTAACACCACCAGATCACAGAGCTAAATGTAGCTAACACCACCAGATCACAGAGCTAACACCACCAGATCACAGAGCTAACACCACCAGATCACAGAGCTAACACCACCAGATCACAGAGCTAACACCACCAGATCACAGAGCTAACACCACCAGATCACAGAGCTAAATGTAGCTAACACCACCAGATCACAGAGCTAAATGTAGCTAACACCACCAGATCACAGAGCTAAATGTAGCTAACACCACCAGATCACAGAGCTAAATGTAGCTAACACCACCAGATCACAGAGCTAACACCACCAGATCACAGAGCTAAATGTAGCTAACACCACCAGATCACAGAGCTAAATGTAGCTAACACCACCAGATCACAGAGCTAAATGTAGCTAACACCACCAGATCACAGAGCTAAATGTAGCCAACACCACCAGATCACAGAGCTAAATGTAGCTAACACCACCAGATCACAGAGCTAACACCACCAGATCACAGAGCCAACACCACCAGATCACAGAGCTAACACCACCAGATCACAGAGCTAAATGTAGCTAACACCACCAGATCACAGAGCTAAATGTAGCTAACACCACCAGATCACAGAGCTAAATGTAGCTAACACCACCAGATCACAGAGCTAAATGTAGCTAACACCACCAGATCACAGAGCTAAATGTAGCCAACACCACCAGATCACAGAGCTAAATGTAGCTAACACCACCAGATCACAGAGCTAAATGTAGCCAACACCACCAGATCACAGAGCCAACACCGTCAGAGGTAACAGAATAGACAGAAAATAAACATTGTCTGGTGATATTGTTTAGTGGATCTGGTAGCAACAAGACAATTCTAATAATAATTTAGGGGGTGTTTATATTTGTCCTGTTAGACACGGGTACAAGTGTGTATTGGAAATGTGGTTCTCCCATATCCCAACTCCCCCTTAGACACCCCTAGGTAGTGGGGCCAGGGTCACCATATCCCAACTCCCCCTTAGACACCCCTAGGTAGTGGGGCCAGGGTCCCCCTTAGACACCCCTAGGTAGTGGGGCCAGGGTCACCATATCCCAACTCCCCCTTAGACACCCCTAGGTAGTGGGGCCAGGGTCTCCATATCCCAACTCCCCCTTAGACACCCCTAGGTAGTGGGGCCAGGGTCACCATATCCCAACTCCCCCTTAGACACCCCTAGGTAGTGGGGCCAGGGTCTCCATATCCCAACTCCCCCTTAGACACCCCTAGGTAGTGGGACCAGGGTCACCATATCCCAACTCCCCCTTAGACACCCCTAGGTAGTGGTGCCAGGGTCTCCATATCCCAACTCCCCCTTAGACACCCCTAGGTAGTGGGACCAGGGTCTCCATATCCCAACTCCCCCTTAGACACCCCTAGGTAGTGGGGCCAGGGTCACCATATCCCAACTCCCCCGTAGACACCCCTAGGTAGTGGGGCCAGGGTCACCATATCCCAACTCTCCCTTAGACACCCCTAGGTAGTGGGGCCAGGGTCACCATATCCCAACTCCCCCTTAGACACCCCTAGGTAGTGGGGCCAGGGTCTCCATATCCCAACTCCCCCTTAGACACCCCTAGGTAGTGGGGCCAGGGTCACCATATCCCAACTCCCCCTTAGACACCCCTAGGTAGTGGGGCCAGGGTCACCATATCCCAACTCCCCCTTAGACACCCCTAGGTAGTGGAGCCAGGGTCACCATATCCCAACTCCCCCGTAGACACCCCTAGGTAGTGGGGCCAGGGTCACCATATCCCAACTCTCCCGTAGACACCCCTAGGTAGTGGGGCCAGGGTCACCATTGTCACCAGCGCCCCTGAAGCAATTCGGGTTAAGTGCCTTGCTGAAGGGCACAAGTGACATTTTTCCTCTTGTCTGCTCTGGGATTCAAACCAGCGACTTTTCAGCTACTGGCCCAATGCTCTAATCTCGAGGCTACCTGCTGCCCCAATTATCAATCAATCAAATTGTATTTATAAAGCCCTTCGTACATCAGCTGATATCTCAAAGTGCTGTACAGAAACCCAGCCTAAAACCCCAAACAGCAAGCAATGCAGGTGTAGAAGCACCTAGTGCTTAGCTGATTAAGCAATTAGTGTCCATAGCTGGTTTGTTTTGTGTTTGGTACGATTTATGCTTTCTGTCTCAGCACCCTCTGGGTCACACCTCCACCCTGTCTCGGTCAGAGGAGAGGGCCAGTAGCTGCTGCTCCCTCTCCGAACACAGCATGTCCCCTGGTGACGGGTTGGGACAACCAGAAGAGGACCGCTACCCAGCCACCGTCAGGGATAACGAGGGGCAGAAGACTCATCGTTCTGGGGTACTGGTCGGGGGCAGGGAGGGGGAAGATCTCTATTTACTGTGTAAATTCCTCCATCTATATTCTGTCTCTATATTTTCTCTAATGCTGGCATTACCATATCACCAAGTAAAATTCTGTGTATATGTAAATGTCCTTGGCGAATAAAGTCGGTTTCTGGTTCTGATCACTAGACACGTACCAGTCTCCTTGACCCAGACAGACCTCTGGCCGTGCTCCCTGACGACAACGCTTCGTTCCTCAGCGGCCACATCCCTGTCAGAAAGCTGCTGGATCTGCTCCAGAAGGACGTTGGCATGCCCAGCGGTAGCAGCAGTGCCGTCTCCTCTGCCTCTGAGACCTCTCGCTACAGGACTAACTTCTTTGGGGGAGAATCCAGGAGTGACAGCTGTGTTTCCAAACCAGACGGCTTGAGAGAAGAGAGTGATGTGAGCCAAAGAGAGCTGTCTGACGTGTCACCTGAGCTGCTGCCTGACGTGTCACCTGAGCTGCTGCCTGACGTCTCACCGCCAGTCACAGGGAAAAGAGAAGGCCCTCGAGGAGGAGCCTCCGTCTCACCTGAGCAGCTGCCTGACGACTCACCGCCAGTCACAGGGAAAAGAGAAGGCCCTCGAGGAGGAGCCTCCGTCTCACCTGAGAAGACGGAGAAACTCAAAAGTAAACCGTCTTCACGGATGTCTGAAATTTCCATCAGCACCGTCCGTTCCCTGAGCAGCCAGCCGGATGATGCGTCCCGCAGGCAGCTCTGCTCGGAGCGAGAGAGGAGTCTGGACTCTGAGCCTGGAGCAGAGACCCAGGGAGGGACCAGCCGTGGGCCCATGCCCTCCTTACACAGTGAAGTCAACACACCTGACATTGTCACCAATACACCTAACGTTTCAACCACTGGATCCGCCAAAGGGAGGTTGAGTGTGACCAGAGGGCTACGGGCCAGTGTTTTAGGGCCAGGGGCTGGGGTCGGGCCCCAGTTTTCAGCAGGGTTCAGTGTGGAGCGAGGCCATAGGGAGAGAGACCTCTGGTCCTCAGGGAACCAGACGGGCACAGAACCAGACGTCTCGTTCCTGAGCCTTCTCCCCCAGCCCGTGTCCCAGTCCACCCCAGGTGTGTTCCTCCACGCTCCAGTCAGATCCAGCACTAAGCTGTCAGCCCTCAGCTTTAACATGGAGGTCTCTCAGCGCTCCTCGGGCTCCGGAGTCTCCTCCCAGCCCCAGCCTGCTGTAGACACCCTGCCTGATAGAGCCACCCCTGTCCGGGACCCCCCTCTGCCTGCCAGAGAGACAGTACAGGAGCCCTCGGGAAGAAGCCACCATTCTCTCCCCAGTCTTAACTACCTACAGAAGGTTGATGCCTGGAAGGCCAACCAAAGTTCAAACAAGATGTCGTTCTATGACAACTTGTCTCTTCAGGGCTTCTCCGGGGTCTCTCCCAAGCAAAAGGCCTATGATACAGTCTCTGACTCTCTGACCCGTATGTTGACTCTTCCACAGCGGGGCAACCAGACCCTCAGCATGTGTGAATCTGGACCCTCCTCCCCTAGCAGAGGGGAGGCAGCAGGTAGTGGTCTTCCTGAGAGAGAGGACACAGCAGGGCCTGTAGGAGGGCCATCCCCCCTGGGCAGGTCTCAGTCCCACTCCTCCCTCAACACAGTGGTCACGTCTATCCAGAGAGCTCAGCATGCACAGACACACACTGACCAGGACAGCAGTGAGACACAGCCAGAGGAGGAGAGTGCTACAGGGCAGCCCAGGGAGTTGGAGAGGAGCCGGGGAGGGTTAGGATCAGACAGGGTTCAGTCAGGAGGTGGACCTGAACAGCCCAGTGGTGCTCCAACCGAGCCCTCTCCCTTCATCAGCCTGGGACGCTTCAATAACGTGTCATCAAAGCGAGACGTCCTCTCCAGCTCCCGGGACAGTGGCCACAGTGGGCAGAACTTTGAGGTGCCCGTCAGGGCTGCTTCTTCTTCTGTGGTCAGTCTGGAGGTGGATAACTATGCCCCGTACTGGTCCTCCAAACCATCCTCACCACACAGGGAGAGGGAGCTCAACATTGAAGAAAGGATTCCGGTAAGACTAGTTTTACAACTTATGTGAGGAGGGATGGTGCCCAATGTCGGCTGCTCTGTTGATCTGAAAATAACACCATATCTATACAATGACATATTCTCATGGATTCACTGTATATGCCTGTTTTGATTCTGATCTGCAGATGTACCTTCACAACCTTGGGATCGACCAATCTCCTTCTACGATCCTCAATCCCTTTGGACCTCGAGGGCCAATCAGAGAGCCAGAGTTCTCTCCCACTGATCTGTGCACCATAAAGGGATCCACAGCCACTGGCACGCCAACCAAGAGCGCACAGCCTTCTGAAGGTAGGTAACCCATCCTAAAGGACAGCCTTCTGAAGGTAGGTAACCATCCTGAAGGACAGCCTTCTGAAGGTAGGTAACCATCCTAAAGGACAGCCTCCCATCCTAAAGGACAGCCTTCTGAAGGTAGGTAACCATCCTAAAGGACAGCCTTCTGAAGGTAGGTAACCATCCTAAAGGACAGCCTTCTGAAGGTAGGTAACCCATCCTAAAGGACAGCCTTCTGAAGGTAGGTAACCATCCTAAAGGACAGCCTTCTGAAGGTAGGTAACCATCCTAAAGGACAGCCTTCTGAAGGTAGGTAACCATCCTAAAGGACAGCCTTCTGAAGGTAGGTAACCATCCTAAAGGACAGCCTTCTGAAGGTAGGTAACCATCCTAAAGGACAGCCTTCTGAAGGTAGGTAGGTAACCATCCTAAAGGACAGCCTTCTGATGGTAGGTAGGTACCCATCTTTTTGTTCTGTATCTATGGACGCGACCCAGTCGTTCAGTCTTTTTGTTCTGTATCTATGGACGCGACCCAGTCGTTCAGTCTTTTTGTTCTGTAACTATGGACCCGACCCAGTCATTCAGTCTTTTAGTTCTGTATCTATGGACGCGACCCAGTCGTTCAGTCTTTTTGTTCTGTAACTATGGACTCGACACAGTCGTTCAGTCTTTTAGTTCTGTATCTATGGACTCGACCCAGTCGTTCAGTCTTTTAGTTCTGTATCTATGGACTCGACCCAGTCGTTCAGTCTTTTAGTTCTGTATCTATGGACTCGACCCAGTCGTTCAGTCTTTTAGTTCTGTATCTATGGACTCGACCCAGTCGTTCAGTCTTTTTGTTCTGTAACTATGGTCGCGACCCAGTCGTTCAGTCTTTTAGTTCTGTATCTATGGACGCGACCCAGTCGTTCAGTCTTTTTGTTCTGTAACTATGGACCCGACCCAGTCGTTCAGTCTTTTAGTTCTGTAACTATGGACCCGACCCAGTCGTTGGTTCTAAATGTTCTGGCTGGTAACGTTCTTATCCCTTGTTAGCTAGCTAGCGCCAACTCCAGCTAACTTACAGTCACGTCAAACAGTGTAGCCAGAATAACAGCAAAGGAGCTGCATTTGTTGAAGCTGTTTTCTAGTGCCATTTATTTGGATACATCCATAACAATGAGCTAACGAGCCAATCTGTAAGTCGCTCTGGATAAGAGCGTCTGCTAAATGACTTAAATGTAAATGTCTAATGAGGCCCAATTTCACCTGGTATAGAAAATATCTTCTCTCATCAGGACACTGTTGTTCAGAGGAAATAGCCAACAACACAGCTAACACAATCACTTCAAACTGAATCTGGACACACTTCAAACTAGTTGACCTTCGTCTCCATATAGTGGAGATCAAGTTTATAAATTGCCTGGCTGGGCTGATGAGACAGTGGATTGTGCAGTCAGATGGAACAGAGTAAATAGACATTTTAATATCATAGATTTAGCTGGTGACAACTTGTGGAATGTCTGAAATGTGGTTTTAACCAATCAGCATTCAAGATTAGACCCAAGTAACATCCTCTCCTCTTCCGTGGTGTTCCCAGGTGACAGCCCTCATAAAGGAGAGTTCTCCAGGTCCAGCCTGCTGTCTGTGGCCTCAAGCATGTCTCTACCTCTCAGTGTGGACAGCCTCCATCTCCATCCCATAAGGAGCCAGGCAGAGAACACCAGGAGCTGCCTGTCCCCCTCTCCGGGACCAGACAGAGACAGGTTTCCCAGCCAAGGCAGTCTGAGGATGGCCCTCTGCCCCTTGGATATCTCAGTGGAGAACACAGTGCTCCGGGACTCCCAGCAGGATCCTCACTGCCTCCAGCCTACCTCCCCTGCACCACAGTCCACCCAGTCCCTTGACTTCTACCAGCTCCCTGCACCAGAGTCCAAAAATAAAAAGTACCCTGGTTTGCTTCCGGACCTACAGTCCACTGAGCAACATCAGAGAGACAGCAGAGTGAATGTCTCCACCCAAGCTGCTATAGAACTGGCAGGGGGGCTTGAGTCCAGTGCTGACAGCTTATCTCAGTACAGAGACAGGGTCAAAAACAGCTTATCTCACTACAAAGATGGAGACCGAGACAGTTTATACAGGAACAGAGACATGGACAGAGACGTCTTGTCTCAGTACAGAGACAGTGCAGTAGCGTCCTGTCCCCAGGTTAACACCACCATGGATTGTAGTAATCCTGATGATTCCTTCGTAGGCTCCCAGACTCTGCAGGACATTAGGCTTCTGCTGGGCCGGGCTGAAAACATTGTGTCTGGTGGGTCCTCCACCTCCGGCGCCTCCTCCCACCTCCTCCACTCTGACGACGACATCCTGCTCCTCTCTCTCAGAAGGAAGATGGAGGTATTCCAGGACTCCTCCTTCACCTCCTCCTCTGGTGGGGCCGGGGTGGGGGACCCAAGGAGTCCCTCCTCCTTGCTTTGGGCCCGCTCCTCCTCTGACTACAGCGGGGAAGGTCATGTCAGGCTAACCAGAGAAGCAGAGCATCAGTCCACACCCGCCAGAGAGGAGTCTGGGAGACTACTACAGGACAGAGAGCATTATGGGAGACCTTGGGACAGTTCTGAAGACAGAGAGCATCATGGGAGATCACAGGACAGTTCTGAAGACAGAGAGCATCATGGGAGATCACATGACAGTTCTGAAGACAGAGAGCATCATGGGAGACCAAGGGACAGTTCTGAAGACAGAGAGCATCATGGGAGATCACATGACAGTTCTGAAGACAGAGAGCATCATGGGAGACCAAGGGACAGTTCTGAAGACAGAGAGCATCGTGGGAGATCACATGACAGTTCTGAAGACAGAGAGCATCATGGGAGACCACCACAGGACTCTGGCAGTAGCTCCACCTTCCTCCTGACCGAATCCGTGCGGAGGGCGGAGCCTGAGGGCTGCAGTGCTGGCCTCTCGGACACGCGGATTGGCCCTGTGCTGTTGTCAGTTATGCCGGTCAGCCAACCTGGTCCCTCATTGGGTGATGGTGGCGTTGGCAAGCTGCAGCAGGCTCCAACAACAACAGTGGAAGGAGGACACACAGAAGTGCAGATGGCTCCAGAAGAGGGAAGCTCTTCGTCCTCTTCGTCCTCCTGTCCCGTGGGCTCTGAGCAGGGGTGTGGAGGTCTGTCTGAGCCGGCCCACGGTGGGGATCAGGGTGGAGATGCTCTGAGTGATGGTGGCAGCAGCAGCAGTTCTCTAGCAGCCAGGGTAGCCAGGCTGCTCCAGAGTGAGTCCCCGGCCACGGTGGCGTCCCTGTCCAGCCGAGCCAGTACCGCCACAGCAGACCTGGAGGAGAGCAGAGCCAGAGGTCAGTAACTAACCCACTACCAAGGCTTCGACCCAAATGGAGCCCTATTCTGAAGTGCACTATTTTTGACCAGGGCCTATTGGGCTCTGAGCAAACGTAGGGACACTAAGTAGGGAATAGGGCTCCATTTGAGAGTGTGATGCACTAATAGTACCTACCTAGGGTTTGCTTACCACAAGTATTGGGTAGGGTTTAACACCGGTAACTGTCCCGGCAACACTTTACACCCCCCCCTCAAAAAAAAGGTATGACAAGACATGGGAAATGACAATATTTTCCCCAATGTGGCACTAATGCAATTCCACAGTATGAGCAGCAGCAGATTGGCACATTATCCCACCAGGTAGAAGCAGATTGGCACATTATCCCACCAGGTAGAAGCAGATTGGCACATTATCCCACCAGGTAGAAGCAGATTGGCACATTATCCCACCAGGTAGAAGCAGATTGGCACATTATCCCACCAGGTAGAAGCAGATTAGCACATTATCCCACCAGGTAGAAGCAGATTGGCACATTATCCCACCAGGTAGAAGCAGATTGGCACATTATCCCACCAGGTAGAAGCAGATTGGCACATTATCCCACCAGGTAGAAGCAGATTGACACATTATCCCACCAGGTAGAAGCAGATTGGCACATTATCCCACCAGGTAGAAGCAGATTGGCACATTATCCCACCAGGTAGAAGCAGATTGGCACATTATCCCACCAGGTAGAAGCAGATTGGCACATTATCCCACCAGGTAGAAGCAGATTGGCACATTATCCCACCAGGTAGAAGCCTTTAGTGTATTTACTTTACACGAAGTCGCTCTCAGTTCCAAGCACACACATAATCGAAACTGCCGGACTGCGCACAAGACCCGAATGCAGTTTAAGAGTTCTCATCAGAACTGAAAATTAGATCTTGCTTTGACCCAAGCCCGGTGGGCTGAAGCCTGAGGCCTTGTCTGACCCAAGCCTGGTGGGCTGAAGTGTGAGGCCTTGTCTGACCCAAGCCCGGTGAGCTGAGGCCTGGTCTGACCCGAGCCCGGTGAGCTGAGGCCTGGTCTGACCCGAGCCCAGTTGGCTGAAGCCTGAGGCCTGGTCTGACCCGAGCCCGGTGAGCTGAGGCCTGGTCTGACCCGAGCCCGGTGAGCTGAGGCCTGGTCTGACCCGAGCCCAGTTGGCTGAAGCCTAAGGCCTGGTCTGACCCGAGCCCGGTGAGCTGAGGCCTGGTCTGACCCGAGCCCGGTGAGCTTAGGCCTGGTCTGACCCGAGCCCGGTGAGCTGAGTCCTGGTCTGATCCGAGCCCGGTGAGCTGAGGCCTGGTCTGACCCGAGCCCGGTGAGCTGAGGCTTGGCCTGACCCGAGCCCGGTGAGCTGAGGCCTGGTCTGACCCGAGCCCGGTGAGCTGAGGCCTGGTCTGACCCGAGCCCGGTGAGCTGAGGCCTGGTCTGACCCGAGCCCGGTGAGCTGAGGCCTGGTCTTGTACGACGTCACTGAAGTTAAATGATCCCGAAACCGAAATAAAAAGGCAGATTTCTAGGAAACATCTGTATTGATTTAAACTGGGGTTGAGTGCAGTGGTGAAGGCAGGTAGCAGCATTGTGAGGAGACGAGGAAACAGCCATTGGGCCTAGAAAAAGCCCAGAGGAAAACTCCCTAAGTCATATCCAACTGATGTACTCATTATGGGGCGGCAGGGAGCCTAGTGGTTAGAGTGTAGGGGAGGTAGGTAGTCTAGTGGTTAGAGTGTAAAGGAGGTAGGTAGTCTAGTGGTTAGAGTGTAGAGGAGGCAGGTAGCCTAGTGGTTAGAGTGTAGGGGAGGCAGGTAGTCTAGTGGTTAGAGTGTAGGGGAGGTAGGTAGCCTAGTGGTTAGAGTGTAGGGGGCGGCAGGTAGCCTAGTGGTTAGAGTGTAGGGGGGGGGCAGGCCTACTATTGTTGTGTCGTCAGCAAACTTAATGATGGTGTTGGTGTCGTGCCTGGCAGTGCGGTCGTGGGTGAACAGGGAATACAGGAGGGGACTGAGCACGCACCCCTGGGGGGTTCCAGTGTTGAGGATCAGCATGGCAGATGGGTTGTTGCCTACCCTCACCACCTGGGGGTCGGCCCGTCAGGAGGTCCAGGCTCCAGTTGCAGAGGGAGGTGTTTCGTCCCAGGGTCCTTAGATTAGTGATGAGCTTTGAGGGCACTATGGTGTTAAACACTGAGCTGTCGTCAATGAACAGCATTCTCACATAGGTGTTCCTTTTGTCCAGGTGGGAAAGGTGTTTGTTTTGTCCAGGTGAGAAAGGTGTTTGTGTTGTCCAGGTGAGAAAGGTGTTTGTTTTGTCCAGGTGGGAAAGGTGTTTGTTTTGTCCAGGTGGGAAAGGTGTTTGTTTTGTCCAGGTGAGAAAGGTGTTTGTTTTGTCCAGGTGAGAAAGGTGTTTGTTTTGTCCAGGTGAGAAAGGTGTTTGTTTTGTCCAGGTGAGAAAGGTGTTTGTTTTGTCCAGGTGGGAAAGGTGTTTGTTTTGTCCAGGTGAGAAAGGTGTTTGTTTTGTCCAGGTGGGAAAGGTGTTTGTTTTGTCCAGGTGGGAAAGGTGTTTGTTTTGTCCAGGTGGGAAAGGTGTTTGTTTTGTCCAGGTGAGAAAGGGCAGTCTGTACATAGTGATGCAGCCAAGCCAGCAATGTGGCGCAGCTCTCTCTTATTTGGGGAGAACCCTGGCTTGGTGACCATTTTGGGGAATTTAAACACTTTAAATGAGCATTTCCGATTTTTGCATTTATTTCCCAGGCAGTTTTGTAAATTACTTCAGTAAAAATACTTGAAAGTACTACTTAAGTAGTTTTTCTGGGTATCTGTACTTTGCTATTTATAATTTTGACAATTTTTACATCCCTACATTCTTGAAGAAAATGAAGTACTTTTTTACTCCATACATTTTCCCCGAAACCCAAACGTACATGTTGAATGCTTATCAGGACAGAAAAATGGTCTAATTCACACACTCAAAATAACATCCCTGGTCCTCCCTACTGCCTCTGATCTGGAGGACTCACTAAACAGAGAACATCCCTGGTCATCCCTACTGCCTCTGATCTGGAGGACTCACTAAACAGAGAACATCCCTGGTCATCCCTACTGCCTCTGATCTGGCAGACTCACTAAACAGAGAACATCTCTGGTCATCCCTACTGCCTCTGATCTGGAGGACTCTCTAAACACAATGCTTCATTTGTAAATGGAGAGTTGGAGAGTGCCCCTGGCTGTCTGTATATTAAACAAAACAAGAACACGCTGCTGTCTGGTTTGCTTAGTTTAAGAAATTAAAAAAGATTTGAAGCCTACTTTTACTTTTGATACTTGAGTAAATTTGAGCAATTACATTTACTTTTAAAAATATTTAAGTATTTAAGTATATTTTATTATAGTATATTATATTTAAATATACTAAGTATATTTAAAACCAAATACTTTTACACTTTTTTTTCAAGTAGTATTTTACTGGGTGACTTTTACTTGAGTCATTTTCTATTAAGGTATCTTTACTTTTACTCAAGTATGACCATTGGGTACTTTTTTCACCAATGTTCCCGGGACACTCTGGATAAATACAAATGATAAAATAAAAGAAGCTAATTAAAGATCATTCCCAGGTTATAACATACATGTTGATGTTTGTTCCTAACTTGCCCTGATTGTGTCAACCCCCAGAGTGGCTGAGGCTGAAGGTGTCGGGGCAGCTGTGTGAAACTCTGGAGCTCAACACGGAGGATAGACAACGCATAGAAGAGATCAAGAGAGAGATACTCTTTAAACACCCTCTACAGGTACTATCTTAGTCACTCAATACCAAACACCCACTACAGGTACTGTCATAGTCACTCCTACTCAATACCAAACACCCACTACAGGTACTATCTTAGTCACTCAATACCAAATACCCACTACAGGTACTGTCATAGTCACTCCTACTCAATACCAAACACCCACTAAATGTACTATCTTAGTCACTCCTACTCAATACCAAACACCCACTACAGGTACTATCATAGTCACTCAATACCAAACACCCACTAAAGGTACTATCTTAGTCACTCAATACCAAACACCCACTACAGGTACTATCTTAGTCACTCATACTCAATACCAAACACCCACTACAGGTCCTGTCATAGTCACTCAATACCAAACACCCACTACAGGTCCTGTCATAGTCACTCAATACCAAACACCCACTACAGGTGTACTATCTTAGTCACTCCTACTCAATACCAAACACCCACTACAGGTACTATCTTAGTCACTCAATACCAAACACCCACTACAGGTCCTGTCATAGTCACTCCTACTCAATACCAAACACCCACTACAGGTACTATCTTAGTCACTCATACTCAATACCAAACACCCACTACAGGTCCTGTCATAGTCACTCAATACCAAACACCCACTACAGGTCCTGTCATAGTCACTCAATACCAAACACCCACTAAAGGTATTATCTTAGTCACTCATACTCAATACCAAACACCCACTACAGGTGTACTATCTTAGTCACTCCTACTCAATACCAAACACCCACTACAGGTACTGTCTTAGTCACTCCTACTCAATACCAAACACCCACTACAGGTACTGTCTTAGTCACTCAATACCAAACACCCACTACAGGTACTGTCTTAGTCACTCAATACCAAACACCCACTACAGCTACTATCTTAGTCACTCAATACCAAACACCCACTACAGCTACTATCTTAGTCACTCAATACCAAACACCCTCTACAGGTACTATCTTAGTCACTCCTACTCAATACCAAACACCCACTACAGGTACTGTCATAGTCACTCCTACTCAATACCAAACACCCACTACAGGTACTATCAGGAATCACTCCTGAACACCAAATGTATAGGCAAGGCTCAACTTCCTCACTCTCTGTTTTAAACCATGTGAATGTTGTCTCATTTTGATGCTAGCCTCCTCACCCTGCCCCGGTGTGGTGGGTAAGGTAACTGTGAGGTGTGTCAGTCTCAGGCATGGTGTGGTGGGTAAGGTAACTGTGAGGTGTGTCAGTCTCAGGCATGGTGTGGTGGGTAAGGTAACTGTGAGGTGTGTCAGTCTCAGGCATGGTGTGGTGGGTAAGGTAACTGTGAGGTGTGTCAGTCTCAGGCATGGTGTGGTGGGTAAGGTAACTGTGAGGTGTGTCAGTCTCGGGCATGGTGTGGTGTTCCAAGAAATCTGTTTACGAACCTGTTACACCAACTAGCCTATCCTAGCATCTAAGCAGGTTTTTAGATGTTTCACAATTGTGTTGTAGTCCTGAACTAGCTCATCTTATCCACCTTGTCAAGGGCTTGATAATGAGTTGACTATCTCCAGAATAGATCACACACGTTTTTTAAACCTGTTAACTACCTTTGCTACGGTTGAACATTTTTCGTAACTGAAAATAAATCCCAGGTTTTCCAGCAATCCCTAGTTGTAGGATTCCTGGATTCCCTGCTTATTCTCTCTTAATTCCAGGAATATTCAAACCAGGATTTCTAGAAAACCAGGGAATTTTGGTAAAAAATACAGGGAATGTTGTAATCCTAATCTAAGCAGTTTTCTACTGTTGCTTCTCTCTGTTATGAGAGGGAAGATGGCGTCGTACTGTATGCCTGCCGTCTTGCTAGCTCCAACCCACGTTGCTATTTTGTGATTCTTTTGATGTTTATCTTCACTTTTTTTTCTTTTTCCACTTAAATGTTATCGGCATTTCTTATTGTTCGACAATGACTTCTTGAATCATCAGATCGGCAGTTGTGAACCTTAATTCCGGCTTCGACTTCGACTCATCAGCCCTGGGCTCGTTGTGTAATTCCGACGCTATTTTCGGGGCTACCCAAGCGGAAATGCCGGCCAAAAACAAGCAGGAGAGGAGAATCCTGGTAGAGGTTAAGGCGACGGGAAAAGCGGCCACCTCTTTATCTCCATTCTATTGGCCAATCACTTGATAATACATCAAATGGATGACCTCCGACCCTGGATTTGCTCCCAACGGTACTCTCGTAATTTGCAATATTCTCTTATTTTCTGAAACTTTTTTTTCGGACATGATACTCCTCATGGCTATCCAAACTCGATGGATTCTCCGAGCGGACAGGCCGTTAGGTTCATGGAAATCAAGAGGGTGGAGGGGTGGGTATGTCTCTAAATCAACAGCAAATGGTGTGTTGACTCTAGTGCAGTGTAAGTCTCTACCCATTGTTCACCCATCTTGGAATACCTGACTGTCAAATGCAGACCCATCTACCTCCAGAGAGAGTTTATTTGTCATCAAGACAAATAGATGTAGATATTCCACGTCAGGACAACCACAACGGGCTGGAACTCAACGAACTGTACGAGGCTACGAACAAGCGGGAATCCATGGCTGCTTTTCAATTTCCGACACGTAATGCCCGACTTCCATCAACACGTCTCCTTTGCCACGAGGGGCAGTAAAGACTACTCTTACTCTACTCACACGCAAGCGTTAAAGGCCCTCCCTTATCCCCCCCATGATTCTATACTCCTACTTCCTGTCTACAAGTAGAAGAAGCTCAAACAGGAAGTACCCGTGACACGCTCCATTGAGAAATTATCCTCTGAATCGGAGGCTATGCTATAGGACTGCTTTGCTAGGACTGACTAGAATATGTTCCGTCACCAACTTCATTAGGGAATGCATCGCCGATGTCGTCCCCACAGTGAGGGTTTGCTGCTTAACCCAATCAAAAGCCCTGGATGAACACAGAGGTTGGTGCTAAGCTAAAGGACAGGGCTACCACACACAGGGCTACCACACACAGAGCTACTACACACTGAGCTATCACAGGGCTACCACACACAGAGCTACTACACACTGAGCTATCACACACTGAGCTATCACACACTGAGCTACTACACACAGAGCTACCACACACAGAGCTACTACACACTGAGCTATCACACACAGAGCTACTACACACAGAGCTATCACAGGGCTACCACACACAGAGCTATCACAGGGCTACCACACACAGAGCTACCACACACTGAGCTACTACACACTGAGCTATCACACACTGAGCTATCACAGAGCTACCACACACAGAGCTACCACACACAGAGCTACCACACACAGAGCTACCACACACAGAGTTACCACACACAGAGCTGTCATAGGGCTACCACACACGGCTATCACAGGGCTACCACACACAGCTATCACAGGGCTACCACACACAGAGCTACCACACACAGAGCTACCACACACAGAGCTACCACACACAGAGCTATCACAGAGCTACCACACACAGAGCTATCACAGGGCTACCACACACAGAGCTATCACAGGGCTACCACACACAGAGCTATCACAGACAACCCTGATGCTACTGCTGAGGACAGGAACAAGTACAAGAAGTCCCACTACAACCTCTGCAGAGCCATCAAACAACAAAAGGACCATATAGGGACCATCATATTACACCGGCTCTGACGCCCACCGCATGTGGCAAGGAGCTACAGTCCATTACGGATTACAGAGGGAGACCCAACCGTGATCAACGATGCCTCTCTACCAGACAAACTCACTGCATTTTACATCCGACAAAAACAACACAGAGTTGTGCATGAGGGCACCCGCTGACCCAGAGGACTGTGGCAAGGAGCTACAGTCCATTACGGATTACAAAGGAAGACCCAACCGTGATCTGCCCAACGATGCCTCTCTACCAGACAAACTCACTGCATTTTACATCCGACAAAAACAACACAGAGTTGTGCATGAGGGCACCCGCTGAACAGCTTTTACTCCCCAGGACATAGACTGTAAATAGTTAACATAATGGCTACACAAAATGGCTACACAGACTATCTGCCTCGACTTCTACTTTATCCTGCCTCGACTTCTACTTTATCCTGCCTCGACTTCTACTTTATCCTGTCTCGACTTCTACTTTATCCTGCCTCGACTTCTACTTTATTCTGTCTCGACTTCTACTTTATTCTGTCTCGACTTCTACTTTATCCTGCCTCGACTTCTACTTTATCCTGCCTCGACTTCTACTTTATCCTGCCTCGACTTCTACTTTGTCTCGACTTCTACTTTATCCTGCCTCGACTTCTACTTTATCCTGCCTCGACTTCTACTTTATCCTGCCTCGACTTCTACTTTATCCTGTCTCGACTTCTACTTTATCCTGCCTCGACTTCTACTTTATCCTGTCTCGACTTCTACTTTATCCTGCCTCGACTTCTACTTTATCCTGCCTCGACTTCTACTTTATCCTGCCTCGACTTCTACTTTGTCTCGACTTCTACTTTATCCTGCCTCGACTTCTACTTTATCCTGCCTCGACTTCTACTTTATCCTGCCTCGACTTCTACTTTATCCTGCCTCGACTTCTACTTTATCCTGCCTCGACTTCTACTTTATCCTGTCTCGACTTCTACTTTATCCTGTCTCGACTTCTACTTTATCCTGCCTCGACTTCTACTTTATCCTGCCTCGACTTCTACTTTATCCTGCCTCGACTTCTATTTAAAAAAAAAATAATAATATTTGACTGAGTCTGCACACTCAACACATTGACACTACCACACACACACTCACATAACACACAAACATACTGACTCACTCAGACACACACACACACACACACACACACACACACACACACACACACACACACACACACACACACACACACACACACACACACACACACACACACACACACACACACACACACACACACACACACACACACACACACACACACACACACACACACACACACACACACACACACACACACACACACACACACACACACATCATCATCCATAGTTGCTGCTGCTACTCATCTTGATGCCTAGTCACCTTCCCCCTATATAAACCTGCCCCTACCACTCCAGTATCCACATTGTTAATATGGTACTGACCCTGTATATAGTCACCTTCCCCCTATATAAACCTGCCCCTACCACTCCAGTATCCCTGCACATTGTAAGTATAGAATTGGCACTGATCTTGATTACTGCATTGTTGGGAAAGAACCAGCAAGAAAGCGATTTCACTGTACTTGTGCAGGAATAAAGTTGATCTCATGGCTCCTCTGCAGTAGGAGGCAGCATGGAGTTTGTAGTGGTGGGATGGTTGATTTGGGACGCGTGTCCTCTCCAGCATGCTGTTCAGTGGTGTGGAAGACGAGTCTTCTGCAGATCGTTTGCTCTCAACTGGTTCAGTCTGGTATTTTGGGAGAGATGTTTTAGGAGTTAAGGTCGTTTTTTTTTTTTTTTTCTGCTCAGTTGATTGTGGTTCTTTCTCCTTGGTTCAGAGCACGGACACGGACAGCAGTACTACGTCCAGCCTTGTAGGTTCAGGGGGCCAGCCTCCCTCCCTACCCCAGCCTGAGGAGCAGTTGGTTGGGGAGAAGAAGCAGTTCAGGGCCCTGAAGGCAGCAGAGGACTGTCTGTCCCACCAGCTACAGCAGCTGAGCAGGAACCCGTTTGAGGACAGCGTTGAGCTGCGTACCCCTCTAAGGCAGGACCTAGAGGGCCGGGTCAGACAGATCGCCCTCCGAGAGGGGTTATACGTCCTCCCTAGAACGCATCCTCCACCCCTCACCTCCATCACCATTGCCACCTCCCGCCGCTCCCCCCTCCCCGAGCCTCCACAGGCGTCCCAGTTCACCTTAGAAGGGGTCTCCCAACCCACAGTGCAGGGGTGGCTACCTCAGACACGGCCCCAGCAGCAGGGGAGGGAGAGCACCACCACCTCGACACACTGCTCCATGTCCAGAGACACAAACACCATGACTGGATCACAGGCCAACAGCAGCCGTCTGTACCCCAGAGACAGAAAGACACGCCTGTGCCAGGAGCCGGGCCGGGAGCCGGGATGGGAGCCGGGATGGGGGCCGGGATGGAAGCCGGGCCGGGAGCCGGGCCGGGAGCCAGGCCAGGAGCCGAGACAGGAGCCGAGACAGGAGCCGAGACAGGAGCCGAGACAGGAGCCGAGACAGGAGCCGGGCCAGGAGCCGAGACAGGAGCCGAGACGAGGAGCCGAGAGAGGAGCCGAGACAGGAGCCGAGACAGGAGCCGGGCGAGGAGCCGAGACAGGGGCCGGGCCAGGAGCCGGGCCAGGAGCCGAGACAGGGGCCGAGACAGGAGCCGAGACAGGAGCCGAGACAGGAGCCGGGCCAGGAGCCGAGACAGGAGCAGGTAGAATCCCGGCTGAATCCATCTTTACCGCTTACTGACTAAAGAACTGACACTGTTATAGACTGACACTGTTATAGACTGACACTGTTATAGACTGACACTGTTATAGACACTGTTATAGACTGACACTGTTATAGACTGACACTGTTATAGACTGACACTGTTATAGACTGACACTGTTATAGACTGACACTGTTATAGACTGACACTGTTATAGACTGACACTGTTATAGACTGACACTGTTATAGACTGACACTGTTATAGACTGACACTGTTATAGACTGACACTGTTATAGACTAACACTGTTATAGACTAACACTGTTATAGACTGACACTGTTATAGACTAACACTGTTATAGACTAACACTGTTATAGACTAACACTGTTATAGACTGACACTGTTATAGACTGTTATAGACACTGTTATAGACTGACACTGTTATAGACTGACACTGTTATAGACTGACACTGTTATAGACTAACACTGTTATAGACTAACACTGTTATAGACTGACACTGTTATAGACTGACACTGTTATAGACTGACACTGTTATAGACTGACACTGTTATAGACTGACACTGTTATAGACTGACACTGTTATAGACTGACACTGTTATAGACTGACACTGTTATAGACTGACACTGTTATAGACTAACACTGTTATAGACTGACACTGTTATAGACTGACACTGTTATAGACTGACACTGATACTGACACTATAGACTGACACTGTTATAGACTGACACTGTTATAGACTGACACTGTTATAGACTGACTGTTATAGACACACTGTTATAGACTAACACTGTTATAGACTGACACTGTTATAGACTGACACTGACACTGTTATAGACTGATACTGACACTGTTATAGACTAACACTGTTATAGACTGACACTGTTATAGACTGACACTGTTATAGACTGACACTGTTATAGACTGACACTGTTATAGACTGATACTGTTATAGACTGACACTGTTATAGACTGATACTGTTATAGACTGACACTGTTATAGACTAACACTGTTATAGACTGACACTGTTATAGACTGACACTGTTATAGACTGACACTGTTATAGACTGACACTGTTATAGACTGACTGTTATAGACTGACACTGTTATAGACTAACACTGTTATAGACTGACACTGTTATAGACTGACACTGTTATAGACTGACACTGTTATAGACTGACACTGTTATAGACTGACACTGTTATAGACTGACACTGACACTGTTATAGACTGATACTGACACTGTTATAGACTAACACTGTTATAGACTGACACTGTTATAGACTGACACTGTTATAGACTGACACTGTTATAGACTGTTATAGACTGACACTGTTATAGACTGACACTGTTATAGACTGATACTGTTATAGACTGACACTGTTATAGACTAACACTGTTATAGACTGACACTGTTATAGACTGACACTGTTATAGACTAACACTGTTATAGACTGATACTGTTATAGACTAACACTGACACCGTTATAGACTGACACTGTTATAGACTGACACTGTTATAGACTGACACTGTTATAGACTAACACTGTTATAGACTAACACTGTTATAGACTGACACTGTTATAGACTGACACTGTTATAGACTGACACTGTTATAGACTGATACTGTTATAGACTAACACTGACACTGTTATAGACTGACACTGTTATAGACTGACACTGACACTGTTATAGACTGACACTGTTATAGACTGATACTGACACTGTTATAGACTAACACTGACACTGTTATAGACTGACACTGTTATAGACTGACACTGTTATAGACTAACACTGTTATAGACTGATACTGACACTGTTATAGACTAACACTGACACTGTTATAGACTGATACTGTTATAGACTGACACTGACACTGTTATAGACTGATACTGTTATAGACTATCACTGTTATAGACTAACACTGTTATAGACTAACACTGTTATAGACTGACACTGTTATAGACTGTTACACTGTTATAGACTAACACTGTTATAGACTGACACTGTTATAGACTAACACTGTTATAGACTAACACTGTTATAGACTGACACTGTTATAGACTGATACTGTTATAGACTAACACTGTTATAGACTAACACTGTTATAGACTGATACTGTTATAGACTAACACTGACACTGTTATAGACTAACACTGACACTGTTATAGACTAACACTGTTATAGACTGACACTGTTATAGACTGACACTGTTATAGACTGACACTGTTATAGACTGACACTGTTATAGACTGACACTGTTATAGACTGACACTGTTATAGACTAACACTGTTATAGACTAACACTGTTATAGACTAACACTGTTATAGACTGACACTGTTATAGACTAACACTGTTATAGACTGATACTGTTATAGACTAACACTGACACTGTTATAGACTGACACTGTTATAGACTGACACTGACACTGTTATAGACTGACACTGTTATAGACTGATACTGACACTGTTATAGACTAACACTGACACTGTTATAGACTGACACTGTTATAGACTAACACTGTTATAGACTGATACTGACACTGTTATAGACTAACACTGACACTGTTATAGACTGATACTGTTATAGACTGACACTGACACTGTTATAGACTGATACTGTTATAGACTAACACTGTTATAGACTAACACTGTTATAGACTGACACTGTTATAGACTGACACTGTTATAGACTAACACTGACACTGACACTGTTATAGACTAACACTGTTATAGACTAACACTGTTATAGACTGACACTGTTATAGACTGATACTGTTATAGACTAACACTGTTATAGACTAACACTGTTATAGACTGATACTGTTATAGACTAACACTGACACTGTTATAGACTAACACTGACACTGTTATAGACTAACACTGTTATAGACTGACACTGTTATAGACTGACACTGTTATAGACTGACACTGTTATAGACTGACACTGTTATAGACTGACACTGTTATAGACTGACACTGTTATAGACTAACACTGTTATAGACTAACACTGTTATAGACTAACACTGTTATAGACTGACACTGTTATAGACTAACACTGTTATAGACTGATACTGTTATAGACTACTGTTATAGACTAACACTGACACTGTTATAGACTAACACTGTTATAGACTGACACTGTTATAGACTAACACTGTTATAGACTGACACTGTTATAGACTGACACTGTTATAGACTGACACTGTTATAGACTGACACTGTTATAGACTGACACTGTTATAGACTGACACTGTTATAGACTAACACTGTTATAGACTGACACTGTTATAGACTGACACTGTTATAGACTGACACTGTTATAGACTGACACTGTTATAGACTAACACTGTTATAGACTGACACTGTTATAGACTGACACTGTTATAGACTGACACTGTTATAGACTGACACTGTTATAGACTGACACTGTTATAGACTGACACTGTTATAGACTGACACTGTTATTCACACTCAGATCTGTTATAGACTAACACTGTTATAGACTGACACTGTTATAGACTGACACTGTTATAGACTAACACTGACACTGTTATAGACTGACACTGTTATAGACTGACACTGTTATAGACTGACACTGTTATAGACTGACACTGTTATAGACTAACACTGTTATAGACTAACACTGTTATAGACTGACACTGTTATAGACTGACACTGTTATAGACTGACACTGTTATAGACTAACACTGTTATAGACTAACACTGTTATAGACTGACACTGTTATAGACTGACACTGACACTGTTATAGACTAACACTGACACTGTTATAGACTGACACTGTTATAGACTGACACTGTTATAGACTGACACTGTTATAGACTAACACTGTTATAGACTAACACTGTTATAGACTGACACTGTTATAGACTGACACTGTTATAGACTGACACTGTTATAGACTGACACTGTTATAGACTAACACTGTTATAGACTAACACTGTTATAGACTGACACTGTTATAGACTGACACTGACACTGTTATAGACTAACACTGACACTGTTATAGACTGACACTGTTATAGACTGATACTGATACTGTTATAGACTGACACTGTTATAGACTGACACTGTTATAGACTGACACTGTTATAGACTAACACTGTTATAGACTAACACTGTTATAGACTGACACTGTTATAGACTAACACTGTTATAGACTGACACTGTTATAGACTGACACTGTTATAGACTAACACTGTTATAGACTAACACTGTTATAGACTGACACTGTTATAGACTAACACTGTTATAGACTGATACTGTTATAGACTGACACTGTTATAGACTGACACTGTTATAGACTAACACTGTTATAGACTAACACTGTTATAGACTAACACTGTTATAGACTGACACTGTTATAGACTGACACTGTTATAGACTGACACTGTTATAGACTGACACTGTTATAGACTAACACTGTTATAGACTAACACTGTTATAGACTAACACTGTTATAGACTAACACTGTTATAGACTAACACTGTTATAGACTAACACTGTTATAGACTAACACTGTTATAGACTAACACTGACACTGTTATAGACTGACACTGTTATAGACTGACACTGTTATAGACTGACACTGTTATAGACTGACACTGTTATAGACTGACACTGTTATAGACTGACACTGTTATAGACTGACACTGTTATAGACTGACACTGTTATAGACTAACACTGTTATATACTAACACTGTTAATCACACTCAGATCTGTTATAGACTGACACTGTTATAGACTGACACTGTTATAGACTGTTATAGACTGACACTGTTATAGACTGACACTGTTATAGACTGACACTGTTATAGACTAACACTGTTATAGACTGACACTGTTATAGACTAACACTGTTAATCACACTCAGATCTGTTATAGACTGACACTGTTATAGACTAACACTGTTATAGACTAACACTGTTATAGACTAACACTGTTATAGACTAACACTGTTATAGACTAACACTGTTATAGACTGACACTGTTATAGACTGACACTGTTATAGACTGACACTGTTATAGACTGACACTGTTATAGACTAACACTGTTATAGACTGACACTGTTATAGACTGACACTGTTATAGACTGACACTGTTATAGACTGATACTGTTATAGACTGACACTGACACTGTTATAGACTGATACTGACACTGTTATAGACTAACACTGTTATAGACTGACACTGTTATAGACTAACACTGTTATAGACTGACACTGTTATAGACTGACACTGTTATAGACTAACACTGTTAATCACACTCAGATCTGTTATAGACTGATACTGTTAATCACACTCAGATGACCTGGTGTTTAAGAAAAGGAATGTCCTCTGGACCCTAACACTGTCACACTCTCTCTCCCTCTCCCCCCTCTTCCTCGGTCTCCCTCTCCCCCCTCTTCCTCGGTCTCCCTCCTCTTCCTCCCTCTCCGCCCTTTTCCTCGGACTCCCTCTCCCTCCTCTTCCTCGGTCTCCCTCTCTCCCATCCAGCTGCCTGGTAGAGACCAAGAGAACCCATTTACTGGCCCCCCCCACTCTGCAGCTCCTCTCCCTCTGACCCCAGTCATGTACGGGCAGATTTCCCGGTCTCACCCCGACGAAGGTCGTCCTGGGTCCATCATGGGTTCTGGAGCAGACTGGGTCTCTGGAGCCTGGACCACCAGAACGGGTCAGGTCTCCCACCTCCACGTCACCCTCTCCCCTGGTCCTAAAGGGGCTGAAGAGACGTCCCGGAGACTTCTGTCTTTTGCTCCTGTCAGACACTCCTCTGTCGTCTCCAGCAGTGTTGACGAAGACGAGAGCCTAGGTTACGCCCCCGATCCTGCTCCGGCCAATAAGACGGGGTCGCAGGAGAACAGAGATCCAATTTGGAGACAGGGGCAGGAGACGGCCGACGCCTCAGTCCAAATCACCACGGCAACGGCAACCTCCACCTTCCCACAATGCTTCACACCTCCCCAGAGGCTGACTGGTACCGGTCCGTCTAGGCAGGCGGCGCTGACGGTTCTGTTGCCCTATAAACCACACGGTAGTGAGGAGATGTTCTACGTACCCCAGACACATCCTGAGCCACAGCTTTCCCCCATACGATCTGACTCCACCATGGAGAGTTCCCACCCAGGTACAGCATCTCTTATCGAGCTAGTTAAAATACATTATTTAGACATTTCTAAACTATCTATAGTGACGCTGACAGACTGACAGGTATTCCAAGGCATTCAATAATGAATGATCCCCTCGGTCTAGAGAACTCCTGAAGGCTAACTTAGATCGTACTGTAATAGATGCAGCCTCCTGGCCCCTCCTCTCTCCCCTCTGGCCTCCTCTCTCTCCTTTGGCCCCTCCTCCTCCCCTCTGGCCCCTCCTCTCTTCTCTGACCTCCTCCTCTGTCCTCCTCTCCTCTGGCCCCTCTTCCTTTCCTCTGGCCTCTCCTCTGGCCCCTCCTCTCTCTCCTCTGGCCCCTCTGGCCCCTCCTTTCTCTCCTCTGGCCTCTCCTCTGGCCCCTCCTCTCTCTCCTCTGGCCCCTCTGGCCCCTCCTTTCTCTCCTCTGGCCTCTCCTCTGGCCCCTCCTCTCTCTCCTCTGGCCCCTCTGGCCCCTCCTTTCTCTCCTCTGGCCTCTCCTCTGGCCCCTCCTCTCTCTCCTCTGGCCCCTCTGGCCCCTCCTTTCTCTCCTCTGGCCCCTCTGGCCCCTCCTTTCTCTCCTCTGGCCCCTCCTCTCTCTCCTCTGGCCTCCTCTCCTTTGGCCTCCTCTCCTCTCTCTCCTCTGGCCCCTCCTCTCTTCTCTGGCCTCCTCCTCTGTCCTCCTTTCCTCTGGCCCCTCCTCCTTTCCTCTGGCCTCCTCTCCTCTGGCCCCTCCTCCTCTCCTCTGGCCCCATCTCTCTTCTCTGGCCTCCTCCTCTGGCCTCCTCCTCTGGCCTCCTCCTCTGGCCCCTCCTCCTTTCCTCTGGCCTCCTCTCCTCTGGCCCCTCCTCTCCTCTCTGGCCTCCTCCTCTGGCCTCCTCCTCTTTCCTCCTCTCCTCTGGCCCCTCCTCCTCTCCTCTGGCCCCTCCTCCTCTCCTCTGGCCCCTCCTCTGGCCTCCTCTCCTCTGGCCCCTCCTCCTCTCCTCTGGCCCCTCTTCTGGCCTCCTCTCCTCTGGCCCCTCCTCCTCTCCTCCCCCAGACGGTTAGCAGCTGGTCTTTTGTAACAGGCACTGTGTATCAAATTAATTATTCATGTTCCAGTGTGAGTGCAAGAGAGAGGCAGAGTCAGGTCCGACAGCGATGCTCGTCAGAGATAGTAAATATATAATAATAATATATGCTATTTAGCAGACGCTTTTATCCAAAGCGACTTACAGACAAGTGTGCATACATTCTATGTATGGGTGGTCCCGGGGATCGAACCCACTACCCTGGCGTTACAAGCGCCATGCTCTACCAACTGAGCTACAGAAGGACCAATAGTAGTAAGAGAGACAGGGCTTCCTCTCCGAGGCACTCACCCGTTCCTCCCGCTCTCTCTCTCTCTCTCCTCCCCAGGCTCGGACGACGCGGTGCCCCCTCGCTTCAACATAGAGATCCTGGGGTCACGAGAGCAGCAGGTGGACCAGGTGGTGGACAGAGGGGTAAACATCAAACACACAGAGGGAATCTACAGCAAGAGACAAAGACTGGGAGAAAACTACAGTATGGAGAGGACAGGTGAGCACTCAGTATAGTGAGGGTCTAACACTTGGGGGAAGGACCGGGTCAGTGTAGTGAAGGTTTAACACTGGGAGAAGGACCGGGTCAGTGTAGTGAGGGTTTAACACTGGGGGGAAGGACCGGGTCAGTATAGTGAGGGTTTAACACTGGGAGAAGGACCGGGTCAGTGTAGTGAGGGTTTAACACTGGGAGAAGGACCGGGTCAGTGTAGTGAGGGTTTAACACTGGGAGAAGGACCGGGTCAGTATAGTGAGGGTTTAACACTGGGAGAAGGACCGGGTCAGTACAGTGAGGGTTTAACACTGGGAGAAGGACCGGGTCAGTATTGTATACAGTATGTATATATTTCATATATATTTCATGGACAGAGTCACTGCTTTGTGTGTGAATGTTATTTTCTCATTAATTCTTAACCAGATACCATTTCCACCCTCAGGTACCACCGTGCCAGACAATGAAGGCCAACCACAGTCAAAATGCTTCTCTCATGTCACAGGAGGGTTAACCAGAGTACCTGCTATACCAATCACCACCACTAGAGGTCATGCTATACCAATCACCACCACTAGAGGACCTGCTATACCAATCACCACCACTAGAGGACCTGCTATACCAACCACCACCACTAGAGGTCATGCTATACCAATCACCACCACTAGAGGACCTGCTGTACCAACTACCACCACTAGAGGACCTGCTATACCAACCACCACCACTAGAGGACCTGCTATACCAACCACCACCACTAGAGGACCTGCTATACCAACCACCACCACTAGAGGACCTGCTATACCAACTACCACCACTAGAGGACCTGCTATACCAACCACCACCACTAGAGGTCCTGCTATACCAATCACCACCACTAGAGGTCATGCTGTACCAACTACCACCACTAGAGGACCTGCTATACCAACCACCACCACTAGAGCACCCTCTGCAGCCAATAGAGACCATGGAACCTCAATCACCACCTCCACACACACCCAGGGTGTCCCAGACACAGACCACCCTGTCCAGCCCTCCCTTCGCTGCAGCCTGGGGGTGGGGGAAGAGGAGCTGGAGGTGTTTCAGCCTCTGCATGTAGAGATGGACTATAGTTCCATGAACCTCCACCATCACTTCCCCAAAACCCACCATCTCCAAATGGACCATCAGATCTCCAACGCTCACCTTGTCCGAACCTCAGCCCCTCACCCAGGGATGGAGCGAGAGCCGGGGAGCCGGGACCATAGTCTAGCCCAGCGGAGTGGCAGCACTCTGGACCAACTGTGGCGCAGGTTCAATGAGAGGTGGAGCCTGGAGGAGGCCCGGCCCACCAATGAGAGAGAGGCGTCCCTCCTGGAGCGGCTGGAGCGTTTGTCCCGCCTCATCCACAGCACCGGGACCTCCGCCCCGCCAGAGCCAGAACCAACGCAGCAGACTGATACCACAGAACAAGAGGGAGGAGGGAGGAGAAGAGAACGAAAGAGTGGTAGGAAGGAGGAAGAGAGGAGAAGAGGTGTGGAGGAAGGGAGGAGTAGGAGAGAGGAGAGCAGCTGTGGCCGGAGCGATCCCCATGCTAAAGCTAACCAGGCTAAGGCTAGTGTTCCCCGCCAGGCCTGGGAGCAGCAGGATGAAGACAGCTCTAGCCCCTCCCATGGTCCGGCCCACAGCTTTAGCCCCTCCCACCTCCCGGCCCGTAGCCAATATCTGTGTCCAGCAGAGAGAGAGAGGTCTGGGAGTGTCTCAGGGGAGACCAGCAGCTCCATGTCAACAATAGACACAGCCCGACTGGTGAGGGCCTTCGGAGCCCACAGGGTCAGATGGCTGAATACACAAGGTGGGTTCAGCAAGGTGAGGGCCTTCGGAGCCCACAGGGTCAGATGGCTGAATACACAAGGTGGGTTCAGCAAGGTGAGGGCCTTCGGAGCCCACAGGGTCAGATGGCTGAATACACAAGGTGGGTTCAGCAAGGTGAGGTCCTTCGGAGCCCACAGGGTCAGAGGGCTGAATACACAAGGTGGGTTCAGCAAGGGTTCTGCTTGAGGTGTACATGTTACTTGGGAACACGTTTCAATTCAACAAGATTTTTAATGAACATTAGCTTACGTTTACGAACTATTCTCTTTTTGTTCAACTCACCTAGGGACCAGCCACAGGACCAATCACAGGACCAGCCACAGGACCAGCCACAGCCTTAGTAAACTGTACAGCACCATCCTCCAGCAGAGGCAGAGCAAGGAGCAGAGGAGAGGGAGGCCCAGAGAGACTCCTCATATCCCAGTCCCCTCAGAGTCTACTGGCACTGATAACTCTGTAGTATGTCTACCGTTCTGTTGACTTGTTCTTCTGTCTCTCTCTCTCTTCTCCTCTCTCTTCTCTCCATCTCTCTCTTTCTCTCTCTCTCTCTCTCTCTCTCTCTCTCTCTCTCTCTCTCTCTTCTCCTCTCTCTTCTCTCCATCTCTCTCTTCTCTCTCTCTCTGCTCTCTTCTCTCCATCTCTCTCTCCTCTCCATCTCTCTCTTCTCTCCATCTCTCTCTTCTCTCTCTTCTCTCCATCTCTCTCTTCTCTCCCTCTCTCCTCCATCTCTCCTCCATCTCTCTCTTCTCTCCCTCTCTCTCTTCTCTCCCTCTCTCTTCTCTCCATCTCTCTCTTCTCTCCCTCTCTCCTCCATCTCTCCTCCATCTCTCTCTTCTCTCCCTCTCTCTCTTCTCTCCCTCTCTCTCTTCTCTCCATCTCTCTTCTCTCCCTCTCTCTCTCCTCTCCCTCTCTCTCTTCTCTCCATCTCTCTCTCCTCTCTCTCTCTCTCTCTCCTCTCTCCTCTCTCTCTCTCTTCTCTCTCTCTTCTCTCCTCTCTCTTCTCTCTCTCTCCTCTCCATCTCTCTCTCCTCTCCCTCTCTCTCTCTCTCTCCTCTCTCTCTCTTCTCTCCATCTCTCTCTCTTCTCTCCATCTCTCTCTCTTCTCTCCATCTCTCTCTCTTCTCTCCATCTCTCTCTCTTCTCTCCATCTCTCTCTCTCTCTCCATCTCTCTCTCTTCTCTCCATCTCTCTCTCTTCTCTCCCTCTCCTCTCTCCTCTCTCTCTTCTCTCCCTCTCTCTCTTCTCTCCCTCTCTCTCTCTCTCCTCTCTCTCTTCTCTCCCTCTCTCTTCTCTCCCTCTCTCCTCTCTCTCTTCTCTCCCTCTCTCTTCTCTCCCTCTCTCTCCTCTCTCCTCCATCTCTCTCTCTTCTCTCCTCCATCTCTCTCTTCTCTCCATCTCTCTCTCTTCTCTCCTCCATCTCTCTCTCTTCTCTCCTCCATCTCTCTCTCTCTTCTCTCCATCTCTCTCTCTTCTCTCCATCTCTCTCTCTCTTCCCTCTCTCTTCTCTCCCTCATCTCTCTCTCAATTTCAATTCAAGAACTTTATTGGCATGGGAAACATATGTTATCATTGCCAAAGCAAGTGAAATAGATCATAAACAAAAAGTGAAATAAACACTAAAAATGAACAGTAAACATTACACTTCCAAAAAAAGATTTAAAATGTCATATGATGTCTACAGTGTTGTAATGGTCTGCAAATAGTTAAAGTACAAAAGGTAAAATAAGTTAACATAAATATGGATTGTATTTACAATGGTGTGTGTTCTTCACTGGTTGCCCTTTTCTTGTGGTAACAGGTCACACATCTGCTGTCTTCTCTTGAGAGCCATGTCTGCCTACGGCGGCCTTTCTCAATAGCAAGGCTATGCTCACTGAGTCTGTACATAGTCAAAGCTTTCCTTAAGTTTGTGTCAGTCACAGTGGTCAGGTATTCTGCCACTGTGTACTCTCTGTTTAGGGTCAGTCACAGTGGTCAGGTATTCTGCCACTGTGTACTCTCTGTTTAGGGCCAGTCACAGTGGTCAGGTATTCTGCTGCTGTGTACTCTCTGTTTAGGGCCAGTCACAGTGGTCAGGTATTCTGCCACTGTGTCCTCTCTGTTTAGGGCCAGTCACAGTGGTCAGGTATTCTGCCACTGTGTCCTCTCTGTTTAGGGCCAGTCACAGTGGTCAGGTATTCTGCCACTGTGTACTCTCTGTTTAGGGTCAGTCACAGTGGTCAGGTATTCTGCTGCTGTGTTCTCTCTGTTTAGGGCCAGTCACAGTGGTCAGGTATTCTGCTGCTGTGTACTCTCTGTTTAGGGCCAGTCACAGTGGTCAGGTATTCTGCCACTCTCTGTTTAGGGCCAGTCACAGTGGTCAGGTATTCTGCCACTCTCTGTTTAGGGTCAGTCACAGTGGTCAGGTATTCTGCTGCTGTGTACTCTCTGTTTAGGGCCAAATAGCATTCTAGTTTGCTCTGTTTTTTTTTGTTAATTCTTTCCAATCAATGTGTTAAGTTAAATCTTTTTGTTTTCTCATGATTTGGTTGGGTC